>NW_005871263.1:414588-465910 GCF_000147115.1 Myotis lucifugus | reverse complement strand
TCCTGTCTGGGCCATTGCTCTATCCTAGAAAACAACGTTCAGACCGGCCAATATCAGCGTGCCCAAAGGGCTGGTGAAGTCATCAGGAAGCGTCGTGAAAATGCAGGTCGGGGAATCTCCCCGCCTAATCGTTTTTTGACTTTTAGAAGGTGTTATGTGTTCTTGATTTTTTTTAAGAAGCCAAACAAGCGCTCCTTTACATTCCTCTGCACCCCTCCCTGAGTAGGGTCAGTGTCCTAAGACCAGCAGCCAGACCACCTGGGGCTACAGCCTGGCACAGGCACTGACTCTGTCCTGATAGGGAAGCTCATTGACCTCTCCGGGCCTCAGGTTCTTCATCATGACGCTGCACGCACACCGGGGTCTTGGGAGGATCCAGTGAGTTACGCATAAAGCATGTCGCTAGCATCCACTAAATAACTTTTATTACTATTCATCCACCTACGGCTGGGTGACTTCTGACAATTAAATACCTCTTCTCTAGTTGGAGTTCTCGGAAGAAAATCTTCGAGGTCGTCTCTCGGCTCTAAAATGTACGGATCCTCGGGTACATTTGGAATCAAATCCAAACTCCTCATCACGGCCTGTAGAACCCTGCCTGATCTGGCCCTTGCCCAGGTCACCAGCTTCATCTTCCCCACCCCGGTCCAGCCACACGGGCCCCCTTGCTGCTCCTTAACCAGGCCAAGCTTGCTCCTACCTCAGGGCCTTTGCACTCGCTGTTCCCTCAGCTTAAAGCAGGTCTTCCCAGGGCTGGTTCCTCCTGATTCTTCAGGTGTCAACCTACATTCAGGGCCTTCCCTGAGCAGCCTGGCTACAGGAGAGCCTGCCCCACACCTTCCTGTGGAATCCCTTCCTGACAGTGCTAAGTGTTGTCTTTGGTGTTTGCTTACTGGTATTGTCCGTTTCCCCCACTGGAATGGAAGTTTGCTCAGCACTGTGCCCAGCACCTTGAACAGTACCTGGCATATAGTAGATGTTCAATAAATATTTTCTGAATAAATAAATGAACAGATTCTCAGGTTCCTATGTGGCTCAACACATTGCTGAGTGAGTCATCCCCAGTGACCCTGAGCAAGAAGACTTATTCATGTCTGGGAGAGAATCCCCACGTTGGAGTCTGCCTAAGTTCACTACCGCTTGAGCCAGTCTGCAGGAATGTGTCTCACCATGAAAGAGACATGTTATACCAGGCCAATTCCCCTGGAAGTCAATGAGGAGACCATCTCGGGTGGAAAAATAAAATGTGCAATCTCTTCTCCAGGCAGCATTTGGGATCGACACAGGGAGAGACTGAGTCAAAAGCGCAGCGACTTGGCAGCCTGTGGAGATGGGCGAGGGAAGAGCGAGGCATGGCCACGCCCCCCGCCACCTGCATTCACCCAGAGACCAGACGACAAGAGGCAGCATGTCTCAAAAACATTTCCCCAGGAGTCTGTCACCCAGGGCGCCGCCCTGATACTGAGGAACAAAGTGTCTGCTGTCTGCGGGGTCCTGGGCTCCGGGAGAAGCCGGGAAAGGGAAGATAATCAATTGCCCTGGAGTGGGCAATGGAGGGCTGAAGGCAGCTCATGCAAACTGTGTCCACCCATCCGACCCTGACCAGTGGTACCCAACAGGGCCGTGTGAACACCCGAGGATGCTGGGAAGACAATGCTGGGCCGAGAGTCCTGCAGCGCCAGCCCCGATGGCAGCCCCCTCAGAACACTTCGATAAAACAGCCCCAAGAAACTGCCTTTCAGCTTCGCAGAAAGGTCCCTCTACAGTCAGGGATTCTGGGCGAGTCAAAAGCTACGGCCTTCCCCCTGCGCTGCGGCCAGAAGCTGAAAAAGAACCCCGAGATGGGTGGGAAAAGGCAGGTCTTATGACAGGCAAGAGAGCTGGCTGAGCCGGCCAAGGCACTAACACATTGTGTTATCCCCAATCAAATTGTAATCCCCCTCCCCGCTCTGCACCCCACCCTCCGCCCCCAACTCAAAGGCCACGCGCGTAGGTCTGCCTGGATCCTGCCCAAAACTTCTGAGTCACTTTTGCCACAAGGGGGAAGAAAGGGAGAAGGCAGACGTGATGTGTACCTTTCCGCCTGCTATTTTGGGATTTTAAGATCCAATTTCTTTCGTTTCAAAGGGAGGGTTTTTGGAGGGCCCTGCATAGCTCCTGTGCCCCGCACGCGGCCAGACGGCCCTGAGACGGGCCTCTGGCGGTGACCTGCGCGAGGCGGGGCCCTCTGGCAGCTCCACACACCCCGTCCCCAGGAACAAGGAGCCCGTTCTTGTGCGGAGCCGCACGGGGCCTGGCTTTCATAACCTGCTGGAAGCGCGTGGGCCCGGCCCATCTGACTCACCTCCTCAAGGAGGCTGGTCCGCGCTCATTCACTCATTCGCTCGTTCATTCACTCCCCTGAGCCTCTGGGCCGAGGGAGGCTGAGCTGGAAGCTGCTCTTCAGAACCGTTGCTACCTGCCCCTTTGGTGAGGCATGGGGGACCGGCCTGGGTGGACGGTAACCTGAGGGATGATCATGCTCCCACAAGGTATACGGCGTAAAAGACTAGTGGATTGGTATTTCTCGGCCTCAGCACTGTTGGCCAAGGTAGACCATGGATCTGGGGGCCAGGTCCCCCTCTGCTGTGGGCCGACCTGCACTGTAGCGTGTGTAGCAGCATCTCTGGTCCCTACCTACCAGAGGCCAGTAACCGGCCCCACCCCGCCCCCAATCCAGTTGTATTGACCAAAAAAAACCTCTGGACTTTGACAAATGTCCGTTGAGGGACAAAACCACTCCATTGAGACCCACGCTTCAAATAAGTGGACATGTGCGGGGAGGGGGCTCTTCTGCAGAAAGTCTGCACTGCAAGCCCCTCCGTGCCCATCAGAAAGAGCCGCTGGCACCCCCAGCACCTCCAGTCCTCTCCTCCTCACTTCTCCTCCGCCTCTCGTCCCACCGCCGCCACCTCTTGTGTAGAGCACAGCACCCACCCCTTGATAATCTCTCTGCGTTTCCCTTGCCCTCCATCCTAAATAGATTCCCCACAGCAGCCAGAGGGATCTTTTTACAGCAAATTGGATCACATCACTCCTCCACTTAAACCCACCAGTGGCTTCTCAGTGCATAAAAACAAATTAAATTCCGATAACCAGCCTTGCAAAGTCCTGTCATCTGATTCCTTCTCTCTCCAGCTCTATCTCCTACTGTTCCTCCCTATATCCACAGCCCCGTGGGCCCCTTATCATTCCTCACACACCCACGCTCTGCTGCCTCAGGCCCTTTGCACCTGCCATTCTATCCAGAGTGCTCTTTCCCTGATTCTCCTCTGCCTGGTTCCTCATTGCCATTCAAATGCCAACTTAAATGAGCCCATCCCTGGAGAGGAATCCCCTGACTACCTGAATATAAAGTAAACCAACTCCCTAGGGCTTCCCTCCTATAATCCACTTTTCCACCTTAACATATTTCACTGTGGCCCAAAATCACCCTACTTATGGTTTAACCTGTTCAATGTCTGTTTCCTCTTTGAAATGAACACCTCATTTTTCTCTGGCACTTAGTAGGTACCTAATAAGTAATTAGTGAGTGAGCAATCTATATATTCTAAATATTCTACAATAACCATATGTTACCTTTGTTATAAAAAAGGATATTAAAAAGTAACCATAGCTACCCCTTGCTATTTTGAGCACTGACTTTTAAAGGCCCCTGGCACCTGCCATCACCATGGCTCCTTAGAACATGCTCTAAAAATAAAGGCCAAAAGGACGAGTGTGCTCATCTGGGTTTTACAGATGAGGAACCCACGGCTCGGGCTCATTTCTTCTTCTACTCACTCTAGATAAGGTGCCTGCGACGTGCCACGCCCAGTTCCGGGTGCCGGAAACTCGGTACTACAACAGGACTAGCCGGAGGGGAGGCTGGGGGTTTTGACCTTTGGGCACAGGCTCTCTAAAGAGAATCTCAAAGGCCCCTGGGAAATATCCACCATAGGGGACCTTTGCCACCTTCCCTGGCGGCATCTCCATGGACTTCTCCCATAGCCCTGTCACATCCACAACTTTAATATTCACCTGTCTATGCCCTAACCGGTTTGGCTCAGTGGATACAGCGTCGGCCTGCGGACTGAAGGGTCCCGGGTTCGATTCCGGTCAGGGGCATGTGCCTTGGTTGCGGGCACATCCCCAGTTGGGGGTGTGCGGGAGGCAGCTGATCAATGTTTCTCTCTCATCGATGTTTCTGACTCTTTATCCCTCTCCCTTCCTCCCTGTAAAAAATCAATAAAATATATTTTTAAAAAAATATTCACCTGTCTAGACCACAGGCAACGGAAAATCAGATAACAAATGAAGGACCACATCTCTCATAACTTTAAAGCCATAGTATAAAAACAGTATTACACTGTATTCCTTCAAGGTCATCTGTTGTGACAGAGGCTACTTGCTCTCTGTCATCCATTTTCCCCTCCGAGGTAACAGGATCCCAATGATCTCAGGTGACAGTGGAAGCCGCTAAGAGTGCACACTTCCCGGCCTCCTGTGCAGGTGCATGGTTTGAGTAAACGAGATGGATGCCAAAGTATGGAGAAGACTTGCAGAAAGGTCCCGGGGAGGAAGCTAACCTAGCTGGGGTGCCCCTTTGGCCCTGTCTTCTTGCTTCCTTAGAATCCCACTGGTTGGATTATGGGTGTGATGGCAGCAGCTCCGGCAATCATTTTGGACCATGAGGTAACCTTGAGTGGAACAGGAAGAAAGAAAAAGCCTGGATCCCTGATGACTTCCTAGTACTTTGAACAACCCATCTCTAGACTGTCCACATAAGAGACTAACTTGTTGAATGTTTAAGCAGCTGTTAGTCTGGGTTTCTTTTAGATGCAACTAAACCTAAGCCTAATTGAAAGACCCCTCATCCCACCACCATCGCATCATTTCCTCCATGCTCTCACGCTCCCCTCAACTGCATCTCAATGGGAATAGAATGGCCATGCTTAGGTAAGCCTCCGCTTTTAAAAACTCAAGGTGCAAACAGTAGCTAGTGCGCAAGTCTGCTTTACAAGCCGCTTCATAAAAAAATGATTTCTCTGCAGGGCCAGCGCTGAGAGTGAAGTAAAATAAACCGCCACATACAAAAAGTCAAACGACCCAACTGCTCAGCGACACAGCGGGTCCTGACACCCAAGTCAGTCTGCCAGCCTCCGCCCTCTTACGCGGGACCTGAATGAGCGTCTGGAAAGGTGTCCCCTGGAGGGAGGTGAGTGGGGAACGGCGTGTCTGCCTCACGCGGGAGTGACGATGCCACTCGCTAGAAATAAAACTGCTGCTTACTTTCTGTCTGGTTTCCGAATTGCTTTTTCCTGGTTGAAAGGTGCCAGGCCTGGCAGCTTTCTAAAAACTTAAAATTCAAGTCAAGTCAACAAATATTTGTCGAGCGCCGCCTAGTCACAAAGAAAGCCAAGCCGGGGGAGATTTGCATAGCAAGGGGATGCTATAATTAATCATAACAACAATGACAGTATCAGTTAACGCTATATTGAGCGCTTGCTAAACACCAGGCATTGTTCTAAGTGCTGATATCTATCAAGTCATTCAATCCTCAGGACAACGGGTGAGGCAGGTACTATTATTTTATGCAGGAGGGAGCTGGGGTGGGGAGGTTAGGCAATTTGCTCAAGGTCATAGGCAGGAAGAAGCCAGGGTTCCAACCTGGGCAGGTCTAGCTCCAAGGCCCATTCTCTTGACCACTGTGCAATCCATTCTGCTCCTGCTGCCCCAAAAGGGGGGAGAAATCACACCCACCGTGGTCCCCAAACCTCAGTCATTCTCCAGCCACGTTCCTGATCTATTACTGGACAAGTCGTTACTCAATCTTTCTCTTTCAAGTTTAAGTCATATTTTTACTTATAGAAATGTATTTTCAAAGAAACTTTATGGTGCTACCATAAACAGGAAACCAGGATCACCAGTTGGAAATGAAAGATGCATATAAATGCACAATAAAAATAAAAAAGTGCCGCCCTAACCAGTTTGGCTCAGTGGATAGAGCGTCGGCCTGCGGACTGAAGGGTCCCAGGTTCGATTCCGGTCAAGGGCATGTACCTTGGTTGCGGGCACATCCCCAGTAGGGCGTGTGCAGGAGGCAGCTGATCGATGTTTCTCTCTCATTGATGTTTCTAGCTCTCTATCCCTCTCCCTTCCTCTCTGTAAAAATCAATAAAATATATTTTTTAAAAAGTGCCAATAAAATAATTACAAATGTTTTCAAATGCTGACTAAGCACCATAAAATGCATCTAGGTTCTCCCCAGGGAACCACAGTTTGCAGAACACTGATACACAAAGCCTGGTGCTAGGGAAGAGCACAGCAGGAATGGGGGCCCTGGGCTGGGGGGTCAGCAAATCTTGAAGTTCAGAGAACCACCTGGGGCAGTGCCCAGGCACAGGAGAGGCTCAGCACACCTGTGCTCAAGGAGCCGAGAAGGTCTGCTGATTGACTCAGAGAAGAAAAACTACCATTAGCCTGCCATGTGCTGGGAGAAGAATCCTGTGCAGAGAAGGGAGTGGAGACAAAGTCAACCAACATAAAAACTTCGATGTGTTTTCCTGAAACCAAAAGGCTTTATTCAGGCAGCCGCTGACCTATCTTTCTCTGCCTGTCTTCCTTGTATTGAGGGGTATACATCGGTGGGCTGGTAAATGTTTAACAAACACTTCTCCAAGGGAAAAAGCCTCATCTGCGGTGCTTGCCAATTTCCGTGGTGTAAATACTCCCACCGTGGCTGATTCCAAGCTACCAGCGTGATGTCACTGGGAAGAGATGTCAGAGCTCACCATTACCTGCTCTCTCTGCCACAGGACACAATGGATGTGAATGGCCTCAGGGGCGTGGGTTACAGGGAAATGTGGTAGAACATCTGAAACTTTAACAGTTGGCTGCCATGAGCCAGCACACACCGGCTTAGCACACCCCAGTACACATGGGTCCCTGTGCACATCATTCATGTAGGTATCCACTTGTTTAACAGCCTGTCATTTCTCTCTCCTCCCACGGATCGAGTGTTCACACTTACCACCCACACGCCCAGGCCGCTGGCCCCACTGCGTGGAAGGTGTCAGGTTCCTGCTATGGTCCCGTCCCCTCTCCACTCGACACACCTCATATCACTCCTGCTCGTCCTGTCCCCTGTGCCTTCCCGCAGTGACACACCCCCTGCCTCCACCAGCCCAGGCCCCCCTCGGCCCAGGGGAAGTCGGATTCCTGGCCCCGGCGCTCCGGGCTCCTTCTCACCCCAGCAGCAGCTCCAGCCTGGTCTTTAAATCCAATCACACACATCTTCCTGTCTAGACGAGGCTGCTGGCTGCCAGGGCCGGGTGAGTGGATTCCCAGGCCTGCACGCCCTGCCACCGCTGTGCTCATCCCGTCCACCCCCCGCCGGGCACCGCTCGGCTGTGGCACGGCCCTCGGCTCGTCCCGGAGCCGCAGAGCAGCCCGCTCAGCTGCCGGGTGAAAGTGTGCGTGAGTGTGGCATGGCGTGTGGCGTGCCACCCCAGAGAGCCGGGCGCCGGCGTCGCTGGGAGTCATCCATCATTTTTCTGTTGAAAAGTGGGGAAACAAACAACAAAAACGCAGCCCGGCCTCACTTAATGCGAACTGAGTACAAAAGCCACAGGAGAAAGCCTTTCCTCTCTGTGCTTCCCTTTTCCGGCCCAGAAGCGCCACGGGCCAACATGAGGGCGGTGTGCGGTCCTCTGGACCCTTTCAAAGGGCTGGCACCCCCCCAGGCCCGCTCCTGCCCACTGCTAGCCCGCGGTGGGAGCCGGGGGCGGCCGCGGCTCCGTGCCAGGGACTTGGAAGAGGTTTAAGGCTCACGCAACAGAAGGGAGGAAGCTCGGCCTGTCAAGAGGGTGATAAAGCGGCTCCTTATCGGAAGCTTTCCTTTCAACTGCCTCCAAGTGAGTGCCGGGCTGGGCCCTGTCAAGGCCGAGCGTGCTCCTTTCATGTCGCCCTGTGCGTCCCGTCCCCCCCACCCCCCACCCCCGGGTCATCGCTGCATCCGCATGTGCACGGAATTGTAGAGTCGATGCTTGAATTAGGGGCCAGCATCTCAGAGAGGATGCGACAATGTACCTCCAAGCCCGGGCCTCCGTGTAGCTGTGTGGCATCTGCTAAGTCACCACAATCCTCTGGGCCTGGTTTTGCCATCAGGAAACCAGAAGAAGAGATTTCAAAGCAGGAGAACCCAGCAGTGTAGACCGGGAGCTTGGGAGCTGGCGAACTCAAGCTCAAGGCCCAGCTGCTGGCCTCGCTGGCGGCTGACCTTGGGCAAGTCACCAGACCCTCTGGACACGCTTCCACCTGCGCCAGGTGCAGGCAGCAGCCGTGTGTCCCGAGGATGGATGAGTTGTTACACGTGCAGCTCTTAGGACAGGGCCAGACACAGTGAGTGCTCAATAGCATTATCCAGCATCTTCCCTGCTATAGCTCTTATGTTCTCATGGGGCTGTCGTGGCCATGGAATGCGGGCCAGTGGCATCAGGTCAGGTCCGCATGATGTGAAATGGATGACATACCTGAGAAACAGTTTGGGTCTTACAGGCAATGAGCTCACGGGGTGAAAGTCTCAGATGGACACAGTGGGCCTATGTCCTCCTGGGCTGAGAGACTGTCTTATTATTTGCTTCTAGTTTGCCAGGGTTGGACACAGCCCGTGCTTCCATCCACGGTGGCTCTGAAGAAACAGCAGCCTGGCCCAAAGCTGTCGGGCAACGGCTGTGTCGATGCCCCAGGAGGCCACGGTGCTGAGACAGGGACACAGGGACTGAGCTCAGCAGCTCGGTCCGGGCACGGTTCCCTCGTCCTGCTGATGTCAGCACCAGGCACAAGAGTGGCATGCTCTCCCACTGGGATGGGCAGCAACGCCTAGCAGAGAGCCCAGGGCATGGTGGCTCGGGCCTGGCATGTCTCGGACCTAAGATCCGGCAGCGCTGTAAAGTACTGGCCGCCGTCTGTGCGAGGGGGACAATAAGGCACCCGCTGCCTGGGCCACGGTGAGGATGAGATCCCAGAACACATGCAAAGAGCTCAGAACGGCGCCTGACACATGGGAAGAGCTCAGTGAATGTCGGCAGCCACCATCAGCAGCAGCACTGATTGCAAACCTTTCTCCAAGGCAGATGACGCCATCGTTCTTTATCTGGCTCATTAGTCCTCCTTAGACTATGGGGCATAGAGAAAGGATGGGGTCCGTCCGAGTCCTGAGACTTAGGACCCGCAGCTCTAAGGGGCTGGAACGCGCTGCCGTAAGCGAGGTCCCGCAGGGTCTTCCCACAGCAGCGCATTCTCGCCTCGCCGGGCGGGATGCTGAGAGGCGGAGGAGCCCCGTCTGCCAAGAAGAACTTCCCTGGCAGAAAGGGAAGTGAAGTCTGTGTGCGAAGGAAAAGTTCACGCTAACTCCTCAAGGATTAGCGAGGCCCTGGTGGCCGCCCAGCCCTGGCCTCCTCCGTGAGGAGGGCAATCGAGACGGCAGCCCCGGGCTGGACCCACTGTGGGTCCTGCCACTGGGGGTTCCCCGCCTCCCGCGCGGCATCCTCACTCGGAAAGGAGGCCAGCGCAGGCCCCGAATGGACACCCGCTTGCTCGACAGGCGTGGGGTTGGCAGCGATGACCCCCAGGTGGGCAAAATCAGACCCGACCCAACTCTGTGGGGCCAGGATGCCAGCGAGCCCCAGAGCGTCCTCCCTCACGGGGACTTGAGTGTGACCGGAACATTCAGTTCAGAGTCAGAACTCACTCTGCTCTTAGCAGCTCGGCACGGGGTTGGCAGATGGAAGCGGGGGGTGAAGAAAGCCTGCCCCTGGGAACTACCACTCCATCCCGGCCCTGAGAGGGGGCAGGGGCTCGGCCACAGGCAGGACCTACACCCAGGTCCCCAACAAGTCACCTTCCCAAAGCCCACCTCCCACCCAGCGAACACTTTGCAAAGTGGCGGGGAGGGCGGCAACGCGCCTGCCTAACGATGCCCACAGTCAAGGGGCACCCAGGCCAACCCTTCCTCTCCCCGGGCAAGTAAATCACAAATCCACCCACCACCGGGCGCATGCATGCAAGCAGGGCACACGGCTGTGTAAGGAGGAGCAGGACACGGACGCCGGACGCACACGGCAGCATCGCTTTGGGTCACGGTCTGAACTCAACCGGATTCCTTGTTGCACAAGCTTTCCTCTCCCGGCCGTGCCTGGCCAAGGCCCGTGGTTGGGTGCTAACGCACCGTTGTTTTAACACCAGCACCTAAGCCATGTTCAGATGCTCCCGGTAATGGCATTCACGCGGTGCGGCCTCTGCAGCTTCTGCTTCCAGCGGCTCGGTCCCCGCCCCTTCGCTCAGGGGGCGGACTGGGCTGGGGAGGGGGCCATCGGAACAGGAAGAAGATGGGGTGAGATCTGGGAGGTGGCCTGTGAGCAGAGCGTGCTCTGACACAATAGACAAGCCTCGTGCCTTGTTCCGAGACGCGCCCCCGGACCCCCAACCCCAGCACAGTCCTAAAAGCGTTAGTTCAAAGTTAAAGTTAGACACACGCAAAGCTGAAGCCCCAAGGGAACTCAGAGCTCAACAACAACCCTCTCTTTGACTGAAAAACCACAAGGGAACACCCACGGCATACTTCTTGTTTAAAAAAGGAAAGTGAAAAAATACGGGTTTTTCTTCTGCTTCCTCATCGTTATAAAACTAGCTGGTGTCCAGTCCATCGAGTCACGACTTCTGTTTGCCTCGGGCGAGCCCCAGTCACATGGGGCAGAGAGACGAGAGCACAGGAAGCCTGGGCATGTCCCTGTGAACTGAATTGGTCCTTCTTAATTGTTGTCACTTCCTTCCTCTGCTTCCCTTAGCACAGGAAAGCCACTGAGAAACTGCCCGCGTCAGCACATCCTTCACCGGGCACTGTATGTCGGGGGCGCCCAGGCAAAGTGGAGCTCAGCGGTGCCTCAAAGGACAGTGGTGACACTCAACCGTCATTCATGCAGCAGATAAAGAGCCTACTATGTGCTTGGGACTGGGCTGGAGCAACGATGGAGGGTAGATGGATAGATAAGTGGGAGAGAGGCAAGTGGGAAGGAAGAAAGGAAAAATAAATCAGGCTATAAAAAAAACCACACAGCCCTAACTGGTTTGGGTCAGTGAATAGAGAGTCTGCCTGCGGACTGAAGGGTCCCAGGTTCGATTCCAGTCAAGGGCATGTACCTTGGTTGTGGACACATTCCCAGTAGGGAGTGTGCAGGAAGCAGCTGATCGATGTTTCTCTCTCATCAATGTTTCTAACTCTCTATCCCTCTCCTTTCCTCTCTGTAAAAAATCAATAAAATATATTTTTTAAAAAACACACAAGTTGAGGGGCAGAGGATGGCAGGGGAAGGGGGCAGCTATCTTAAGAGAGAAATCAGGGAAGGCTTCTCTGAGGAGGTGACTATTATCGTGAGACCCGAGTGAAGCAGAGAAGAGAGTCATGTGGATATCTGGGGAAAACAACTCACAAGTGCAAAGACCCTGAGGCAGAGCCTACCTGGAGTGTCTAGGGACTAGCAGGAGGCCAGTGGGGCAGGTGTGGAGTGAGTGAGGGAGAGTAGGAAGGCAGGCAGGGGCTACCTGACATAGGGTCTTCCAGTCCATGGAAAGGAGTGTATGTGTATTGAGTGAGAAGGGAGACACAGGAGGATGCAAAACAGAGGAGTGGGGCGGACCGATTTACATTTTAAACAGATTCCTCTGTGTGGGGAGCAGACTGGATGAGGGGCACAGGTGGGGACAGCTGGAAACTAGTTAGGGGCTGTAGCTGTCGCCCAGATGAGGGGTGATGACAGGTTGGCCCCCGGAAGCAAAGGGAAGGTGGTAAGATGATTGAGCCAGTGGCCACCAAAGTACACCTGCTCCCTCCCTGGCACAGACGCCAACAGGTAGACTGGATACACGTCAACGATCCAAAAGCAAGGAGAAGCCCAGAAGAAGAGGAGAAAGAGCAAACATCTGAAATGTTCTGTTTACAACCAGCATACGCCTCAAGGTAACATACTCCTCTGGAATTCAGTTTTCTCATTCCTGAGATAACAGGCCTCACTTCACAGGGCTGCACGGGGAAGCGCAAGCCCCTGCTGAGATCCTGGCGGGCCTATTGTACATGCTCCGTACACAACACCGTCCTACACTCCGCCTTTGGCGGTCGGAGTGGTGGCTCCGCCAGTTGAGTTACTTTGTCGTCTTTATAATTCTCCGAGCCTCCATGCAAACTGATGGTGATGGCACCTACCTCAAGGCTCTGTGAGACTGAACGAGACAGTGTTAGCTGAGCAAAGAGTCTGACCCACAGGCGGCCCTGTCAGATGGTAACCGAAGCCCTCCGTAAAGCGATACATTAATCAGACACACCAATCATTCAGGTAGATAGTCTGTCTCCTTCTAGTTCATCATCCCCAAATTCTAAAAAAACAACAACTGCAAGTCCCTGAATGAGTCAACTTGCAGCAAGGAAGCCAGCTCAGTCCATGCCAGTGAAGACAGGTCAGGCTGAAGAGGAGCTGGGACTCCCACCTCAAAGTGAGCAAACCGACAGCAGGCGCTTCTACTCCGGTGACACCTACTGCTCTGAGTCACAGAACCGTAAGCTGAGAGATGGGAGGAGCTCACGGAGCACTGCCCCCTCCTTTTGGAGCCAACGTCCCAGCTCAGAGACCAGAAGTGTGTGGGCTGAGGCTGCACAGCAAGACACAGGCAGAGGTGGAAGCGGGCAAGTCCCAGCCAGTCTGGTCGGGTGGAGGGTGGGAAGGAGGAACGAAGGAGCACCCCACCTGCAAGAAAGAGAGCCGTGGGGTCGGGGGATCTCACGACTGGCGGAAACGCCTTTCTTGCTGTTAACAGTTAAATTCGACTGCCTCAAAGGGCCGTGTGAGTAAGGGAAGTGAGCTGAGCCAGGGCAAAAACATGCGTGTCCATAACCTACAGACATTTGCACTTGGATTTTTTCTGTCTCTTTAAGAACTGTAGCCCCAGAGCCACTGCTGAACTGCCTGGCGCTTTTGGGCAGCTCAGCAAAGACACTTCCTCTGCACCCTTGGAAGGCGAGTGTCAGAACTGTCCTGATGAATATGCAAATGTGAATGGTGCCCTCACGACGCACAGTGTGCTAGTTGGTGCACGGCCTGCACACCTGGACCCAGGGACATCCAGAAGGCTTCCCTGGGTGGGGTGCTCGAGACCTCTGTCTACACTCCATGGTCTTGTGAAAGGCACGGAACTGCCGCAGCAAATGTCACGTGGGAACAAAAGAAAGACACACACATTCACTGTCGATAACCGACTCCTAAATCCGACCTGCTAGCGCCCACGTCTGAAATGATGCCCAAAGTGGACACCAAGAAAGCTTCTACCCCAGGACCTTTGCACAAGCGTTTCCCTCTCCTATGACACTTTCCCCCCAGCAGTGACACAGCTTCCTCCCACACTGCACTCCAAATTCTGGTTCAATATCACCTCTTCAGAGAGTTCTTCCCTAAATAGCACCCTCACCACCTCACATCTTCCATTGCCCCCTCCTGCCTTCGTTTTCTTTTTCTTTTTTAAAAAATATATTTTATTGATTTTTTACCGAGAGGAAGGGAGAGGGATAGAGAGTTAGAAACATCGATGAGAGAGAAACATCGATCAGCTGCCTCCTGCACACCCCCCACTGGGGATGTGCCCGCAACCAAGGTACATGCCCTTGACCAGAATCGACCCTGGGACCCTTCAGTCTGCAGACCGATGCTCTATCCACTGAGCCAAACCAGTTAGGGCCTTCGTTTTCTTCTTAATGCTTTTGACCACGGGACAAACTGAAGAGTTATTGGTTTGTGGTATGCCTCCCTCCACCAGAACCCCAGCTCCATGAGAACACCAGATCTTATCTGTCCTGTTCTCTACTCTATCTCCACCTCCAGTCAGCAAACATTTTCTGCAGAGGACAAGATAGTGAAGATTTTAGGCTTTGCGGTCTCTGTCGCAAGGACTCCCCTCTACCAGGGTAGGTCAAAAGCAGCCGTACACAATATGGAAGTAAATAGGCAGGGCTGTGTTCCAATAAAACTTTATTTAGAAAAGCAGGCGGTGGGCCAGATTCGGCTGACACAGTCTGAGGACGCTGCCCTGGAATAATGTGCCTCAGGCTCTAATATGCACACAGACCACCTGGGGGTCCGTGTATAGGAGGCCAGTTCTGACTCAGCAGGCCTGTGGGGCCTGCGACGCTGCATTTTGAACTCGCTCCCAGGAGATCTGTGCGCCAAATGGCGTAGGGGCACCCAGCGCAGTGCCTGCATGTGGCGAAAGCCAATCAGCATCTGTTGAATCCATAAGAAAGAATCGGAAAAACACTCAGAACTCAACATTTTTCTTGCCACTATCTAACCACGGCGTCCGCATCTTGCCCTTGCTGATGGCATGATAGCGTCCGTTGGCTCTATCTTCAGCGTATCAGCGTCTGATGGAGGAGGAAGGAGATGTGCATGGATGCGGGATGTGATGAAGTACTTGGTCACTAAGCCAGGGGTCAGGTAAACCAGAGGCTTCACAAACATCTACCTGAAGCAGGTTTCTAAGACTGTATTCATTAGAGCAGTGTCTACAGTTTCATAACAAATGTCAGCTTAGGAAGACGGGATTCCCTAACAGAAACCTAAGTCCCCGGGGAAAGGCCCATTGGGTTACGTCAACAGCGCCGAGAGGAGCAGCTCAGCTTCGCTTCCTATTCGGAAAATCAAACACGATGTCTTTTTAAGCGCAACGGTAATGACCGCCCCGATCGTTTATTGCGAATTTAAAATGTCCGGGGCATCCTGCCAAGTCCTTTATAAATTACAACGCGAGGATGGCGATGACAACAATGAATAGAACCACAAGGCCAGACGCGGACCCTCTGGAAGGATCTTCAAGAAGCCAGGGACACTGGGGCCTCGGGGAGAAGAGTCAGCCCCCAAGTGGGTGTGGGGGCAGTGTGGGGGGAGGAAGGCCCGGCCCTGCACAGCTCCTGCCCCTTGGAAATTCTGCACCACGTGATGCACTTCCTCCCCACAAATTCATCTATAAAAGAAACCAGAGAAGTCTGCACTCAGTGCTATACTGACTGTTTTACACATGCCATTTCCTATAGGAATCCTGTAAGGACGTTTTGTCCAGTTTGTCACTAGGGAAACTGAGGCCCCAGGAGGTCACATGAACCTCGTTCGCAGTCAGATCACCAGTGTGGTGAGGACCACCGGGGCAGAAGGCCAAGTAGATCCCAGGACCAGCTGAACACGGGTCTGAGCCCCACGGTTTGCACTGGGGACCTGCCCCCGCCCCGGGAGATGCCGGTGCCTCAGGGCCCAAGTGCAGGCTCACTGGCCTGCCTGGGCTCTCTTCTCAGCCTCCAGGCCTCACACCAGGCAGGCGCGGGACACAACAGAGGCCCGCGGCCCCGGGGAGGCTGCACCGACCCACGAGCCGGCCACTGCCTGCATCTGGGGAGGGCCTGCTGGCCACTGTGGCCACACAGGGAGGGAAGGAGCCAGGTGGGTGGGGAGACACCCATGAGGGCATGACCCTGAGCTACCTCACAAGGGAAAAATGACTTGATGCTTGACCCGACTGGCTTTCCTTCATTTTTCAAAATACTTAAGCAAAATAAAAGCCTCCAGGAGCAACCTGGAAAATTATCTCAGGATCAATAAGAATTTCTATTGCGCCTGGCCATCGTGGCTCAGTGGTTGAGTATTGACGTATGAACCAGGAGGTCAAGGATCCAGTCATGGTCAGGGCACATGCCTGGGTTGTGGGCTTGATCTCCAGTAGGGGATGTACAGGAGGCAGCTGATCAATGATTCTCATTATTCTCCTTCTCCTTTCCTCTCTGATATCAATAATATATATATATATTAAAAAGAATTTCTAATTCTTCTTTGAGGCCTGACTAGTTAAGAGTGTAGGCTTTGGAGCTAAACCATCTAGGTTCAGTTCATGGCCCACCCACTTCCTGTGTGACCTTAGGCAAGTTACTGAACCTCTCTGTGTCTCTCAGTACTGCCTAGAAATAATGGTAGCATTGTGTCCATTTATACATAGAAAGCACTTAGAACAATTCCCAATCATATTCAGTGCCTGGCAAAGGCTAGTTTCCCCTGGTGTCATGCAAATAACCGGACTCAGACTTGACTGTGTGAAGAAAGAGGCAGGAGCTGAGCGCTGGGAGCTTAAGCATCAGCGTGGGGACCAAAAGGAAATTCGCCAAAGCAGTAACAGCACTTCCTGGTGACAAAGGTGCTGTGTTTTAAACAATGCATACACATTAAAACAAGAAAACAAATAACTGAGTAAAAATTCAGGGGGCACAGATATACATACATACATTTATATAAATATGCATGCATGCACACACATACATACATATAGTATCAATATACACATGTATAGTTTTATATAATAATAGGTCATTTGTATATGCATGACTGTGTGTGTATACATACACACACACACACACACACACAAACACACAAACACATACACACATGCACCCACAGGAACTTTTCAAACCCGTGTCGAAGTTCAGAGCCCGCTACTTCTAAGCAGGAGCCAGAGGACTGTAGAGAACAGTGGAAACGTTTGGCCAAGGAGCCCGACAGACATGCTTTAAAATCCAGCTCATCACATCTGCACTGTGTGACCTTGAGCAAGTCCTCTGACCTTACACAGAGCAGCTGTTGAAGTGATGGGTGCCAACGTCATCCTTACCATCAGTCTCTAACTCACATCCATCCCAGCTTCAGGCTCACAGCATGAAGCCGAAACTTCCAGGTGAAAACAAATGCTCCCTTTCGTACCCCAACAGGATGGTACAGAAGAAAATGGACAAGGAGGAGAAGGAGCAGTAACAATGCGCGTACGCTGAGCACTCGCTGCATGCCAGGCCCCATTCGGCCCACTTTACCATGCTCAGGGATTTACTCTTCGCTAAGACCCTGGAAGGCAAGTATTAGTACCATCCCCTCTGCTGAACTTGTGACCGTGAGCCTCCGTTTTCTCATCTGTAAACTGGGTTAATAACCACACCACTAGCTTCTGCAGCCAGCACACAGGGAAAGCTCGGTCAGGGTCAGCCTCATTGTCACTTGTGACCATGTGCTCCTTGGGGAAGACCTTCAATACCTCTGAGCCTCAGTTTCCCCATTCACAGAATAGGGACAGCATGCCTGCCTGAGCTACTCCATGTGACGTGCTGGGCACATAGTAAGTGCTCAATGAACAGCTGTGACGATGGGCAGAGTCAGCCCACAATGTTCCAGGAGGCCCACACCGTCTCCCAGGTCCAGAGGAGGGCTCTGCTGCTCGCGCAGAAAGAACAGGGCCCCTGCTGGGAACAAAGAAACTGACAGGCAAGGTCAGGACTCCACGGCTGACTAGCTGCCTGACCTCAAGTGAGTGATGTTAGCTTCCCCGGGGCTTCTTTATCCAGCCGTGCAATGGGAATGACAGCCCCACCTCACTGTGTGATTCAAGGACAGAGTAGGATCATCTCTGCCACAAACCAACCATGTGTGAAGGAGTAATGTGTACACACTCATACTCTCAGATTTGGTTTTTAGCCAGAAGAAGCCTGAAGGGGCACCAGGATGTAACTTAGGCTAACAGAGCTCCAATGTTCCCCAGCCGCGTCGTCACTGTATTCCTCAAGAAAGAAAAATGGCTCAAACGCCTGCTCTGTGACAAAGACCACGCTGGGCACTTTTGTTTAAGATCCTAACCACTCTAGACAAAACAAAATAAATATCTAAAAATGGAGGTTGGTCTCACTTTATAATCGAAGAAACGGCAGAAACCCAGAGCCCGGAGGCTGCACAGTCCGACAGGTCAGTGTAGACTCTGGCCTCAGACCTCCTCCGTCCAAACCAAAGCCACCGCTCACTGGCTGGGTGGCCTCAGGCAAGTTGCTTAACCTCTCTGTGTCCCAGTTTCCTTGTCTGGACAAGGAGCGCTGTAGCTCCACCACCTACACTCCATGGCACCGCTGCAGAGATTAAGTAGGTCACTCAAAGGTAGGTACACAGTGATGCTCAGTAAGAGCAGCTTGCATCAGAACACCACGCTGCCCATCCCATAGGAGGGACCAAAACACTGTTGGTGCAACGTGTGAAGTTTCTTCTATCTGTTCCCACTAATTGCCAAACATACTGCAAGCCTCAGACTTAACCTCTCTTTTTAGAGCAATTCTTTCTCCCGGATCCTGGGAGCTTTCTATTTTCTGCCTACATCCAGGGGCAACGTTTTACTGGCGCCCACTCATGCCAATTTATCTTCCATGTGAACTGAAAGCACGCTTTTTTACCATCCGTGTGCCTTTGGCATGAAGACGGTACCATCCACCCCCACCCCTCCCCACTATCCCACAACTCTGCGTGCACCAGCGCCCCTGCACATCATCTCCTCTCTTCTCCACCTGGCTCACCCGGAGGCCAAGGTCACACACCGAGGGACACATCTGGCCCACAGACACACTTGGTTTGGACTTGAGACTTTTAAACGTTTTCTAAATTCATTATCAGTGTTATCATCAAAAGACTGATATAGACGAGGAGAGGGTGCTGCGGATGGCTCAGCAGCCCCACCTAGCCCGTCTCCATCTTAAAGGAAAAGGCTGCACCAGGCCACCCCTAGAAGAGGCGCTCCCTCTGAAAACAGGAGGGGTCTCAGTGGGGACAGGCAGGGCCACTCAACCCTGGGGACGCGGCCTCCGGAGGACGACAGCCACATCCTGTGTCTCTCACAGCCACACTCACAAAAACTCCAGTTCGCCCCACTTCCACAATATGCCCACAATCCAATCATTTCTAATGTCCTCCACCCCCACCCAGGTCCAGCCACCATCCTCTCTGAGCTGGACCCCCTGCAACAGCAACTCACCCATCTCCCTGCTTCTTCCCCTGACCCCCTACAGTCCACTCTCATCAGCATGGCACCCAGAGGGATTCTGCTGAAACCGAAGGCAGACCCACCCCTCTTGATTCCCACCTCAATGGGAGCAAAAGTCCCCAAATAGTGTCCGAGGCCCGATCCTCCCACCCTCTTGCCTCTGAGCCTCTGTCTCCTACTCCTCTGTCTGGTCACCCTCCACTCTTCCCACTCAGGCCTCCTCTGGGTTGACCCTGATGTCCCCCCAGCTCACAGCACACTGCCCCAGGTCCCTGAACCGGCTACTCATCCATCTCCTTCTTTGCTCAAATGCCACCTCCTCAGGAAGGCCACCCTGACCACTCCCAGCTCCGCTTGACTGCTAGTGTTCCCCGTAATACTTATCACCTCCCCACAGTCTATTTAATTTTCCTATTTATGAGATTCATTGTTTATCTCCCCGCAGCTCCACGGGGGCAGGAACTTCTGTCTGTTTTGCTCGCGGCCAGATTCCCAGCGCCTGGAACGGTGCCTAGCCCATAGGAGGTGCTTGGGAAATGTTCTAACCACCGAGTGAATGAGCGGGGGAGCCCCCGGGGATCTCAGCACACGCCCCACAGAAGCTGGAGCGTGAGTCTCTACTTCACTCTGCTTTCCCTTTCCCAGGGCTGACGGAACTTTCTAGAGGAGCAAACACAGTCGCCCTGATGGAGGCAAATCAGCCTCGGCAAGACCTGCTTCCACATCTTAAAAACGGGGGGGGGGGCACTCTAAGCACATTTTATTAGTCAAATAGAAGCCCACGTGCCCAGCCAACTGCCGGAGAAGGCCTGCTCACCGCGGGACCCCCGCTTCCCACGGTGGGGAGGAAACCCCACCGGCCTGCCTTCTCCCTGAGACGTAATTGAAAGTGAGTTACAAATAGTGCAAGAGCTGAGCTCCCACAGGATGGATCCCTTTTACAAGCTGAAAGCTGGGAGACTCGATTGGCCTCCTCTGGATTGGGGGAGGGGGCGGGAACCTGAACAGGTGCGCCCCGGGCCCCCCACGGCACCCTGCAAAGCTCGTTATTCTTACCCGGATGGAACAGAGATCAGGTTTCTGCATCTGTAAGGAATTTCTCCTACAGGACTGACCCATGTTTTCTCCATCTGTCCCAGCAGCTGTTCGAGAGAAGCCAGAGCATTGCTCTGGGAGGTGTGCTCTATGGCTCAACATCCTCCTATTCTGATCCCTTTCTAACCCAAAGGGTGGCTTTCTGATCCTTTTTTCAGTTGAAAACATGTCCCAGGGATTGGCAAGAATAACATTTTTTTGAAAGTCCCAGCCCAAGGATGGCTGAGGAATATAGGGAAGTACCCTGCCTGGGGAATTCCTATCCATGGTTAGAGGGTCTGGAAGCAGGCGGGGGGGGGGGGGGGGGGGGGGGGATTAAAAAAAAAAGGGGAGGATACAGGCCTCTCTAGACGGGAGGATTATTAGATCTCAGAAGCTGAGGAGCGATGGAAACATTAAAGCCCAACCTTGCAAGCCGCCTGTGAATGGCGCTCTGTCCACCCTGGGGCCCCCGCATCCTGTCCCGAAATAGAATGAGGAAACGGTGGCGGGTCCGCCCGAGGCTTGTGCTCTTTCAAGGTGAATCCAGTGGTTCCCTTCCTGGTCTGATCCCAACAGGTCAAACTCCGGCCAAGGAGCTGAGACTCCCTGGCTCCCTTGGAAAGAGCCATAAGTTTGTTCTATTTCGATGGGATCCAGAGCTTTATAGGAGAGACTGCCTGGGCCTGGCTGCTAACAGTGCTCCCTCTGTAACCAGCAAGTCTTAGAAATCGCATACATACCTATAGCCTCATTCTAATCTCCCTTTCTATTGATAAGCCTTGGAATAGCGCAATCCTTAGTTACCCCCAGAGGATATGAACTTGAGGATGTTTGCCTTGAGCCAAATCTAACCCAAGGGTAGATTTAGTAGCCAAAACTTCATAATCAGAAATTTCACAGAAAATTTCAGAATCCTATTTCCTCTTGGAAAAAAACTATAAAAGCTGGCAACAATGGGCCCACATTCCCAGATGGCACAGCCCATGGGGGCTGAAGAGCAGCTGCCTCCTTGAGACGAGGCATATAGTCTGCTGTGCCCTACTCCCCACCACTCCCTATTGCTCCCTGGCATTTGGCCAAGTCAGTCATTTACTTTCATTGCCTGGCCCCCAGGAGCTTGTCAGTGTGTGATCCTGTTTCTCCAACCTCTTCTTTGGGTCTCCGCTCAGTTCATTGCTTCTGAGGAGCTGCGAGATGATACAGAGGGTGTGAGGAATAAACCCACACAAGCAATATGCACCGAGCCCGCCAATGATGGTGTCGGCGGTCCTGTGCCATCACAGGCCAGAGAGTTAGAAAGTCAACCTCGGCTTCTGAGCCCCAGGCTCCCATATCTAACTGCTACTTGACAACTTGGATGCCTCACAAGCCCTTCCTTCTTCCTAATCCCTAACTGAACTCGTAATCTTCCCCTAAGAAACTTCTTCCCCAAGTCTTCCCATATGGCAGGTGGCACCACCCTTCACCTCCCACACCCCAAGCCAGCACCAGGTCCTGAAGCTCCTCCCACTGCCACCTCCTCATCCTCACCACCTTCATCCCTCACCTGCCACTGTCACAGCCTCCCTGCTTCCTTCCTCAGTCCTTCTAACCCACTCTCTAGAGTAGCGGTTCTCAACCCGTGGGTCACGACCTCTTTGGCGGTCAAACAACCCTTTCACAGGGGTCACCTAAGACCATCCTGCATATCAGATATTTACATTACGATTCATAACAGTAGCAACATTACAGTTATGAAGTAGCAACGAAAATAATTATATGGTTGGGTCACAACATGAGGGACTGTATTTAAAGGGCCAGAAGGTTGAGAACCACTGCTCTAGAGAGAAGACCGAGTGATCCTAAAAATATTAAATCAGAATCACCTTCCTCCCCTACTCGAAACTTGTCACTCCCTTTCCCTTGCCCTGGATTAAAATCCTAGCTCCCCAACTTGGCTTCTGAGTCTTGCATGTCCTGGCTAAACTTAAGTGACACTGGCCGCCCTTCAGCTCTTCAGACACACGCATTCTCCCCTGCCTCGGGACCTTTGCACGTGCTCCTACCACCACCAAAAGAAGACAGCAAGACAGAGAAAGGCAGAGCGTGATGCTTCTCTTTGCTGGCTCCATCACCTGCTCCAGCTGGTAGGTCACCTCCTCAGCAAGACCCTCCCTCTAACGCAGGCCTCCCAGGTACCCCCTTGGCATGGTTTTCTTGAAGGAGTTACCCCCAAGTTGTGAATCCAACAGATGAGCTCCTCATCAGCTATCATGACTTACCCGAGAGCCCGCGTGTCATTCCAGATTGCCCTTGCCTGGCCTCCCTGACCCACCTGCACCTCAGTAATGGTCACGCCAAACCATCCTGGTCTACTTTGCACGCCCCCCACCCCCGAGCTCCATCAGGGAGGGACTGTGTCCATCTCACCCCTCATTATAGTACTGGCACCTGGCACACAGTAGGTCCCAACAAAATATTCGTCAAATGAATGAGTCATGAGGTCTGAAAAGCATTTAAAGTTTGGAGCAAACTTTCTTCCAAGACTAAATGATATTCAGGACAGAAGAAAAAAAGTTGAACGTGATATATGCTTAAGATTTTAAATTTTATATTTGAAGGAACAGAATGAAATGGTCTTGTATTTGTTTTATTTTCACATAAAGAGGAGCATAAAACCACTAGGCATGCACAAAAAGATTAAGTTTCATAGTGTGGCAAATAAAAAAGAGAAGGGTGGGGACGGATGATTGAGGGGGGAAGGGAGCCGTGGCTCAGTACAAAAATAGAAACAGATGGCGAGATAAAGAGAGAGACAGAGATCAAGAGAAAAACCAGCAGAAGGTTCTAGCAAGGTACAAAAGGGGGCTTCATTGCTCTTCTGGGAACACGGGGGTACCCTCCAGATTTCAAAAGGGGTTTTCGCACCTACTTAAAGCTTAAGATCACTTGTTTCTTAAGGTCTCTCTCTTCTTCATTTTTCAAAGAAAAAATTTAAAAAACCGACTACCTACGCTAAAAATCGGGGGTTAGCACGTTTCATTTTTGAAGAGCACACAAACTATGCAAATGAACAAAGATACTTCGCTTTGTGTTTTCTGAGGATATGGCTACAAATTTTTCAGTCATACACTGAGTTTTCAAAGTTATGAGCAAGAATAAGAACGATCCTTGGGGGCTGTTGGAAGGCGGGGTGTGACCTTCAAGTGCTCTATAGCGGAATCTTTTGAACTGCACATCCAGCCCGTTCTCTTCTCTGGAAATTCCCATGGCCCCAGCCATGATGAATGAGTGAGAAGAGGTGAGCACCGTACGTGGCCAGACCTCACTGGCCAACCTAACTGGACCAGTGGACGGCACCCGTCCCAACCAAGGCCCATTAGAACTTCCCTGAGAACCAGGATTTGGATTCTAATGAGCTGGTGAGGGGGGTGAAATCGGAACAGCATCTACAATTCATAGGCGGGGAGCGTGGGCAATTTCCCACCGGGCTTTCTCTGCCTGGTGAGAGTGACAGGCAGGAAAGCTGGTCTGCAAAGAGACGCAGAAGAGCAGGAAAGTGGTGCAGCAGGTGGAGCAGGACCACAGGGTCCAAATCCAACATCTACCACTCAGTAACTGTGACCTTGAATGAGTTCCTTGACATCTCCTTGACCTGACTGTAACCTGCTCCATGGGGCTCTGGTGAAGGTTAAATAAGTTGACGTATACAGCACTTGGGACAGATTCTGACATGCGGTAAGTGCTCACTAAGAGTTTACTGTTATTACTATCTTGCTAAACTGTAAGCTCGTGAGGGTGAGGACTTCTGGCTGTTTTGCTCACACCCTGTCCCAGAAACTAGAACCGTGCCTGGTACATAGTAGCGCTCAACAAACATCTCTTGAGTGATCAGAGGATGAAGAAGCCCTGAAAGAATAGAGCCCCCCAACTCTTCTCCTTATCTCAGCTACTACCCCCACAGGAGCCATCAGAGTGGGGTCTTATCAAAGCCTAAGTCAGACCAGGCTTCTTTCCTGCTTTTCACAAACTCTTCTCCGTGGCTATCCAGGCCCTGCATGCTCTGCCTCTCTCCACTCTCTCTCTCTAGCCCCTCAGACTCCAGTTACACCGGCCTCCGATGGTCCTCTGATGTGGTTCCTTCTGCTCCTTCTGCCTCTGGGCATTTGCACATGCTGTTCCCCCTACGTCTCTTCCTCAGGGAAATCTTAACAGATGTTCTTCCCACTTACATTGGCTCCTCCACCCAGAGCCACACACTTTTCTTTCAGGCCACTTGCCTCAGTTTCTAATTTTATCATTTGTGTGATTAGTCATTGCCTCTTTCCCTCTAGAACACGAGCTCATGATTAAAGAGATCATAACTTCTGTTTTATTCTTCACTGTATTTCAGTATCAGGTTCAGCATATGACAAAAAGTAGGTGCCCAACAAATGCTTGCAGAATGAACTCATTTGTTGAATGGATTGACTAAGCAAAGAAGTAAGACTTAGAGGGTGATTTCCCAAGTCTGGGTTCTTCTTGAGTTCAATCTACTGGCCTGGTTTTGTGCAATAGCCCCATAGCCTCCTCATACAATCCCCTTTTCCTAATCTGTTTTGAATGAGTTTCCCTATTCTTACCAAAGGCTTTGACTCCAACACACAGACTAATGCCATCCTCCAAGCCAGGAGGTTCCCATCCTAAAATAAGGACGCCTTTAGAGGAAGATAACAAAATCCAGAGTCTCTACAATGGCCAGTATATGTTATCATTGCAATGTCAAAATACAATCAACAATTACTAGACATGCAAAGAAAGAGGAAAATGTGACTTGTGGCCAAGGAAAAGCAATGAATAGAAACAGATCCCAAGATGTCTGTCATGTCAGATTTAGAAAAAGCAGCTGCCAGGATTTAAAAGCTCCTAATCTATAATAATAAAAGCATAATATGCTAATTAGACCAGATGGCCAACAGCAGAATGACTGTCTGGACAACCTTCTGGATGAAGCTGGGGCTGCGAGGGCCAAGCCCCTTGCACGAATTGTGTGCATCGGGCCTCTAGTCTATATAATAAAAGCCTAAGCGACCGTCACATCCGAAACAATTGAACAGACGACCGAACAGGCTGAGTCGGGCAACAAGGCTGGCAGGGGGGTTAGTGAGGGACAACCAAACGACTGAACACCAGGCTGCATGGGGTGACCAGGCCGGCGGGGAGGGCAGTTGGGGGCCATGAGGCTGGCAGGGGAGGGCAGTTGGGGGCTATGAGACCGGCAGGGGAGGACAGTTGGTGGCGAGAAGGCCAACGGGGGTGGGGAAGGGCTGTTGGGGGTAAGCAGGCCAGCAGGCAGAGTGGTTAGGGGCGATCAGGCAGGCAGGCAGGTGAGCAGTTAGGAGCCAGGGGTCCCAGATTGTGAGAGGGATGTCTGACTGCCGGTTTAGGACCGGTCCCACAGGGATTGGGCCTAAACCGGCAGTCGGACATCCCCGAGGGGTCCCAGATTGGAGAGGGTGCAGGCTGGGCTGAGGGACACCCTCCCCCACCCCCACCCCCGGCACAAATTTCATGCACCTGGCCACTAGTATTATCATAAAAGTCCTTAACCAGGTGTATACAGCCAAAGTGTCTGTGAAGATTTTAGGGTTTGTGGTTTGTTTGTTATCTGAACTCTACTCATGTCATGTAGCTTCTAATTAAGTAGTTTTAGGTGATACTCAAGAATCTGTATTTTTAACAACTCTAGAGAGTTCTGATGTACACTGCATCAGATTATCATATATAGAATTCTTACCATATAATACTTACACTTTAAGGCAAATGCCAAAAAAAAAAGTTAAATTAATTTAAATGTATTGAAGGTCTGGTTGGGTTGGTTGATGGGCAGTAGTCAGCAGTTGCTGGTTAACCAGACAATAAAATTAAGAATATTTCAACTCTAAGTATTTTGGAGAAGAAAGAACACTGTACTTATTTTGAGAAGAAAAAAAAGATCTGAGGTTGAAGTAAAAGCCACAGACATAAAAGATAACTACTAAGAAAAAACAGGAGGAAATGCTCATGGTACAAAGTAAAAAAAAAAAATCAGAGTACAAACTACTAAACCATCAAGTACATAAATGTACAGTAGTAGATATTGCCATGTTTGTGAATAGAAAAAAGGCAAGAGAAAATATATCAAAATGTTAGTAACAGTTATTTTAGGTAGTTTGACTATGCATAGTTTTTGTTTGTTTGTTTTAATTGATTTTAGAGAGGAAGGAAGAGGGGAAGAGAGAGATAGAAACATCATTGATGAGAGACAATCATTGATCAGCTGCCTCCTGCATGCCCCCTACTGGGGATCGAGCCTGCAACCTGGGCATGTGCCCTTGACCAGAATCAAACCGGGAACCCTTCAGTCTGCAGGCTGACGCTCTATCCACTGAACCAAACCAATTAGGGCTGACTATGCATAGTTTTAATTTGTTCCTACCTTCCTATATTTTACAAGAGTATATTGATTTTCCTCTATACACTAAAATTTAAACACAAAAGCTCATCTAAAATTTAAACACAAAATGATGGCTTCAGAAACCTTCTGTCAGTACACACACATCTGCAGAACTCTAGCAGTTTTTCACTCAGAAAGAGAAGAGAAGACGTAGCTGGGGCATGAATGTCATTTCTATCCTAATCCAGCTCAAGAAGACTTTCTTCTCTGGCGTCTTAGTAGCTGATTCGTTTCAGATACTGATTCGATCTTAAATGCCCCATCCCTCAGAGGAGTAAGAGACTGAGTCACAGACCTCAACCTGACAAGCCACAGGCAGTGGTTTAGCAGAAGTAAATCACCTAGTAACAAATAAATAAAACAAAATAAAAATAATTCAAGTCCATACCTGAACCACAGGGTGGCCACCAGTTGGAGCTTTGACAGCCCCTCGGCTGCCTTCTGTCTCATAGTGGGCCCGGTGATGTGGTTTGGGCTGCACCTCAATCCGAAGCTCATAGGAGCCTGACTGGTGGGAGAGTGGCCATTCAAGTGGAGGAAGGGATGCAGTCACTGGGATACTGAAGGAGGAAACAGAAACAGTCGTATGTACAATAAATCAGAATCAGGTAACCTGTACAATAAACGTAAATGGTTCATTTTCTGAAAATCATGTCCAATGAGCACAAGAATAAAACGCTGGCTGTTGGAAGGCACATATTTCTCAGGCATGATAGGTGGGGCTCTTCACAAGATGGAGATCTTTTTGCTTCCTCATTCGTCTTGATGAAGACAGTGTGACTGACATCTTAATTCATGAAGCTAATTTCACTGAACGTTAGCTCTAGCGTGTTCCTAACTGCCGGACCTTCTTTTCCTCTGGGAATTTTGAAGAGTATCACCGCCAAGCTCTCATTTCTATGTATGATAATCTCAATTAAAAGTAAACTTTAGAGAGAGGAGAGTTCCGGTCACAGTTCTTATTTATCATGTCAAGTATAAAACATCCAACCACAGAGAGGTGTCTGGTTTTGGTAGGAATGAGCCAAACCACTCAGACTCCCTAATATTAAATGAAGAGTAAAGGTCAAGATCATGACTGGAGTTACACACCCAAGTTTAAGTCCCAGCACCACCTCTAACGACCTGTGTGACGGAGCAAATGCCTCTACCTCCCTGGGCCTTAATTTTCTCAACAGTGAAATGGGGATACGGAGATTATATAAAAGATCCTATCACAATTCTAGTAAGTGCTCCACAATTATTAGCTATAATTTTCCTGTACATATTGTATATTTCAAATATATAGTTATTTCCTATAGATAATCTGAGTTCGTTACAAGATTAGATATGCATGCCTTTACATCTGAGGCTGTAAGTTCTTTGAGGGCATGCCATTAAGTTTCATTTTATAATAGAATCTCAACCCTATTCAGCACCCACAGCAGGCACTTGATATGTGATTAGAATTATGACATTTAAGAGCTTACTGAGGTCTTGACAATCTATCTAGACTATTCATTCCTTCAGAGCCTCAGAGAACCTCACTACATTTTTCCAAGATCACAGAGCAAGACACAGTCAGGGCTCCAACTTATGTTTCTTGACTCCCAGTCCAGGGCTCCATCCACAACTCCATACTGCCTCTTTATCTTACTAATTTATTTAAAATCAGTCCAAGAAATTACCTCATTTGTGGAATGACTCTAGAACAATGCCTGGCATTTGATAGGTTCCCAGTGAATATTCAGTGGGTGGGTGGGTGGATGCGCGGATGGATGGATGAGTGAATGAGCAATTTTATTTCAAAGAATCTCTGTATATTCACTGTAGCTTTGAAGTTGCAAGTGCATGGATTTGTGTCACTATGTCCTGATTTTTTACATATGGCAGAAATCAGCAATCCAATCAGGCTATGCTTTCCCACTAAGCCTAGAGCAGTAGAAGCTGACATTATCCACTTGACTTAGTTAAGTGCTTGCAATGAAGCTAATTCCATCCCTTCTCTATCAGAGTCATATCGAGGGGAGAACGGAAGGGGATGGTAACCCATAAACTCCAGCAGTGCTACAGTCCTACTTGAACTTTCAATCCAATTACAATTATATCTTTACTCCACAAGCAAATCTCCATTCCTTCCTTCCCACCACACTGCCCCCTGAAGCCCCTCTTACCCTGAAGTCTTGGGGTGTCTACAATGCCTTTAATTCTACCTTAGTTACATGCCAACATGCCTTCAAGCTGCTGCCTGCAACCAAGGTGCCACTGACGTTAAATACTCCTACTCTCAGCATCTATGCAAGTTAAAAAAAATATTAAGTTTGCAAAATAAGGCTCATAAAAAAATCACTTCACCCCTGTGTCTCTTGAAGTATCAAAAATTTAGTGAGTGGGAGATTCAGTGGGATGTCTGTAAGCATCAATATCAAATTTTGCTTGTTCTGGAATAAGGCTTCGACAGCTGAAATAAAATATTAAGAATCAGACCACTGAGGTCAGTCTGAAATCCTGCATTGGAATTCCAGCCCTCGGCTGAGTTGTCCACACACCTTTGAGCAGATATTATCATGAGATCTCCTGAATGCCCCCATCCTCTCAATCTGATAGAAAATTCTTACCAATATCCCCTTGGCTGGCACAGACTGACACCTGGTAGGGGACAAAGGATTCTAACACCTCTCAGATCAAGCCACAGAATGGAGAGGGAAGGATTTCACAAAATAAACAATAAAGTCTCACATAAATGTATTACAACCATTTTTCATATTAATGCTCTTCCCCACGGCCAGTCATTAGCTAGGCCATGTTTTGGAGATTGATCTGTAGCAGAAAGGACGAGGAGTCAGGCATCCTGGACTCTAAGTTCCAATGTGGTCATGACTGTGTGATCACGGGCATGCCGTGTCACCTCTCTGAGCCCTGGTTTCTCAACCTGTGCCAGGGGTTGGTCTTGGTCGCCGCGTCCTAAGGTAGCTCTGTGAAACCTGAGCCACAGAACTCAGAACTCGGCAGTCAAACGAGCTTCGAAATCACTGCGCATTCTGCCCACAGCTGGGAGGGTCCCCTGCACATAGGCACCTGTTTAACCCTATTGAACCCAGACATTCCATTCCTTAAGGGACATCGGCTAACCTACTATGGCAGTAGTGCTCTCAGTCAGACTGGAAGCTTTACAGGGTCCATTTTGGTCTGGTGTGGGGTTAAGCCAATGGTCAGGGTCCTTGGCTACTCTCAACCCCACATCAATCAAAACCCTCTCTCTCTACCATTATCTATTTTGGTATTCAATATTTTATTTGGGGGGAAAAAGGGAGGGGGTTCCAGATGCTAAAATCAAATGACACTTTGAAAACCACTAGGTTATGATAATAGCATAACTCTTCAGATTCTTCATCTAATACAACAGATAGAATAATATCTGCTCCTGACTGTGTGCCCCGTTTTTCTTGTCATCAAAATAAAAATAATACGAAACCAGGTTTATGTGAGAATTAAATGTAGTAATACATAGAGATACTTAGAATTATGCCTGGCACAGAGTTCTTAAATATTGGTGATTATTATTGTCCCTATCAGGACTCTGACACTATTGGGAGCTCAGGCTCCTAGCACAGAGCTTGTCTTTTCCTCTAGAAGACAAAGATTACCCTATGACAATAACGCTGCACTGTTTCTGAGCTCTTATTTTGTGCAGAGTCTATGCCAAGAGCTTGATAAATATGATCTCACCTAACCCTTAAAATAAAACACCATGAGATAAGTTACTATTATCATCCTCACCTCACAGGAGGAACCAAGGCCCAGAAAGGTGCTCAGTGAGAATGAAGGTCCTGATTGATTAGTGATGTCTGCCCTGGGCATGACATGAAAAAATGCTCAGTGAGAAAGATGGTCCTGCAGGATTGGTGATGTCTGATGGGCTCAGTAGGATGGCAGTACCAGAGATGCCCATGATCACACAGCCAGTAAATGGCAGAGCCAGGGCTCAAATCCAGTCCTAAGAGAGTCCAAAGCTTACAGGCTTCTATCTCCAACTCTTCAGTTTATCAAGATTTTTAAACTCCTAAGGATTAGGGCTCACCTATTTTTTAGGACTTCCCTATCACTGATTGCAGTCCTGTGGTACATAGCAGATGTCAAATAAGACATCTACACTGATAAAAGAGAAAGATGAAAATTGACTGTACCTTCATGACACCCACCAGCCAATCAGGAGTGGGTATGCAAACTAACCCAACAAAGATGGTGGGTTAATTTGCATACACAGGTGCCGACAGGCCGGGGGCAGGGTGGGGTGGGACGCTTGCATCATCGCCATGGCAACGATGCAGGTGTTCCGACTGCCCCAGCGGCTCTGGGCCTCTGGGCAGCGTGGGAAGGCAGAAAGGCGGCTCAGGCCGGAGGGCAGAGCGAAGGCGGTGCCAGCAGCCAGGGGAAGGAAGGCCCATTCTTGTACCAATCTTCATGCACTGGGCCTCTGGTCTTATAATAAGATAGCAAAATGCATACATAAAGACTTGCTTTCTGCTTATGAGAATGCCAGCTCCATAAAGGCAGACATTTTTGCCCACTTTTTTCACCACTGTCTCTCCAACACCTATAACAGTGTCTGGCACCTGGTAGGTGCTTGATAAATACTTGTTAAGTAAATGAATGAATGATGAGCCAAGTGCCACATGAGCAATCACATGCATCCTATTACTACACCCTCAAAATCACCACCCAGTAAGTCATGTACACCTATACCCATTTTACAGATGGGGAAACTACGGCTCAGAGAATTTAACTTCCTTCTCAGGGTCTCACAGCCAGTAAACGGAGAGCTGGAATTTAAATGTTCAGAGTCTGGCCAACTTTGAACCCCACGCTCACAGCCAGAAAACCATCTCTTGACACTAAATCGTGGAACAATTCACTTTCAAAGCCCGACTCACCTGCAGATGGGAATAGCGGGCACCAGCGGCTTGGGCCACGTCGGGGGCATCAGCAAGATGGACTCGGGGGCCGAGTTCCTCCTCTCCTCCTGCTCGCAGGGCCCCAGGAACTCCATGGCCGGGTAGATGTGGCGGGGCAGGCTGGCCTTGGGCTGGGCGGCAGACACTGGTGACGGGTCCGGGCTGGTCTTCCACATCTTGGGGGGGATCCCACAAGGCGAGTCCGGGGCGAGGCTGTTCAGAGCATCCATGAGGACGGCAGAGCCAGCCGTTGGGGGGTACCCAGCGGGGGCGCCGTCGTCCTGGGGCTGCGGTGAGGGGCTGCGGGAGTGCTGGGGTGAGGCTCCGGGCAGCGGGGCAACCAAGGCCCCAGCACACGAATGCCTCCGCTTGGCACCAGGCGACGAGGAGCGGGAGGCCGGACGGGGCACGGGCGAGTGGCGGCCCAGGCAGCTGTCCTCAGCGAGGCTGGTTCGAGGTGACATTATTGGCGAGGTTCTGGGGGAATAATGAGCAGGGATGTTTTGAAACTGGGGACACAGGTCGTCGGGCCCGCCGTTATTGGGCGAGACGCAGGGCGAGGTGTAGGGGGAGAAGGTGTCGGAAATGAAGCTGGCAGAGGAGCCGCTGCTAGCGGGGCTCAAGCAAAGCGGCTGCTCGCGGTAGCCCTCGAAGCCGGGCACGGGCAGGGTGAACCTCGGGCTGGCGGCCGCCCCCGCCAGGGGCGCCTGCTCCCCCAGGAGGCCAGTGTCTCTCATGCGGAGGCCCCCCCCTGCCTGCATCAGTTCGTGGGACGGAGTGATCTCGATCCGAGGGCTCAGGCCCGAGGCCCCGCTGGCTTGGCCGGGCTCAGAAAGTTCTGGGGCCCTATCCTATCCGGCTCTCCGAATCGGCCGGGGGACTCGCCAGAGAGACTGGCGAGGGGGTTGTATGGCTTGAGGCCATAGTCCAGGACATCATCATGGTATGCAAGTCCGGAGTGTGGGCTGGCGACCTTATGTGCATTCGGTTCTTCTGGAAAGAGAAGGGGGGAGGGGAGGTCTTTTTAAGCCTCTAGAACAGAACTCCCAAAGCAGAGCAATCACAGGCTGGGTTTGTCTCCTGCTGTTTATTTATTGTTTAAATCCCCACCACGCCAAACCCCAGGCTGGACCATACTTCCCTCACCAGAAGGAAAGGGGGCTGCTTTATCCCAGGCTCCGTGAAGGGCAAAGTCACAGCAGAAAGGTTTGAGGAGAGGTGCACCGAGCATGGCCCGGCCAAGCTGGGAAGCATCAGCTGGAGGCCTGGGTGACCACCTGGCTAATGACTTCCAAACCCTTGTCTCAATGGGACCATCAGAAGAAATGCATTTTATTTCACAACCTAGCTCACGCCATCATATTCACTCCCAACTGAAACAAAGGCTTCACAAAACAATACTTACCCTGCTACATGCGACACCCTCATCACACACACACACACACACACACACACACACACACACCCGACTGAGGTTACTTTCTTACAGGCTGGTCACAACCCATTCAACAGGTTTACTGTCCTGCCAGTGGGCTATGACACCCAATTTGAAAACCTCGGACCTAGGCCCACCTCATATCTCTGTGTGTCTGACACAGATACGGGAGGCAGAGGGAGGACGCACGGGCCTGGAGTGCATGGAGCTCTGGGGTCAAACCTCAAATATCCATGCTCGAGTATAACAAGTAGCTTAATTCTGAACCAGAACTCCTGACTCATGTCTTATCTTTCCATTTCACAGATAAGGACACTGAGGCCCTGGGAGGGGAAGAGATTCACCCTAAACCACAGAATTAGCAGGATTAGAAATCCCACAGACAAACCACCTGGCCCCCAAAAGGCAAGGCTCTGGCTATAGAGTCTTCCAAACTATCACGCCAGCAGCTGGAGACACCCTAATTGCTTCTCTCATAGTAGCCGTCTAGCGCAGGCTACTGCTGCACCTCAAAAGGCCCCACGGCTGGAGACTGGAATTAGCAAGGGAACCAGCTATCCATTCCTGCCACCCCTCACCCATTCCTCCTCCAATCTGCCCAGCTCAGCACAGGCCCCTCCATTCAGCCTGGACTCCTCTCTGCCACACCCTGACGTCCAAGCCATCAGGAAATCCTGACCGCCACTGTTGATTATAAACCAAATTCATGTGTCACCCCTTCCCACTACAGCCACTCCGGTCCAAGCTACTGTCCTCTCCCATCTGGGCCACTGTAGTGGCCTCTTCCTGGCCTCCCCATTTCCAGCCTTGCTCTGTGTGGTCTGTTCCCCACACTGCAATCTTTGGAAACATCCATTTCTGAAATCCACTTTAAAGGCTTTCCCGGACACTATACTAGTAGATGTGATCTAAACTTCTTAACACACCTGTCCCTGGGCCCTGGCTTGTCTTGCCCCTCCCACCTGTCCCCTCTTCTCCCCAACCTGACTCAGCAACAGCCCAGGGACACCTGGCTTTCCATCAAGCAGAGTCTGCCTCTGAGTTCCTGAGTGCATTTCTCCCTCTGCCTGGAAACTCTCCCCGCAACGTCTTTACTTGGCCGCTTCCCTGATTCCTTCGCGTGCCTGCTCAGCCAAGACCTCCTTAGATTGGCCCATCAAAAAGATCATCTCTATCCTCACCCCAGTGTCTTTCTCCACCCCTTTTCCCTGACATCTTTTTCCACTGGCACCAGCTACCAGCTCACATCACATCAGATATTTATCTGTTTAGGGAATTCCATCCCACAAGATCAGGGGTAGGCAAACTACAGACCCTGGGCCAAATCCAGCCCACAGATTGTGTTTATAAATAAAGTTTTATTGGAACACAGCCACTCCTCTATTTGTTTGCGTATGGTCTATGGCTTGCTTTTGCACTATAACAGCAGAGTTGGTAGCCGAGATGGAGACCATATGGCCCACAAAGCCTAAAGAATCCACTGTCCGACCCTTTATAGAAGTTTGTGACTCTGCACTAGGGTCTATACTCCACTGAGGTTGGAACCATGTCTATGATCATTCAGTGTTGTTTTCCAAGCGCCTAGCACAGGCACTAGAGAATGTCCATACCCTTTTGTTGAGTGACAGAGCAAATAAGTAAGTGAAAATATATATGTCCAAGGGCCTGCCAGGCAGAAATGGGGCCTCTTCCTAAAGTTGTGTGGCTGGCCCGTTTTGGGGAGTAGGGTGGCTACACAAATGACTTTCAACCTCCTTGGTTCCCCTTCCGGGCCATCCTGGAGATGCTGTCAGGCTTAGCAGAGCTGATCTTACAGGGTCCAGACGGTGCCCCCCACCCCCAGGTGAGAGCTCAGAAATGGCTTCCCACAGCTCTTAGGGGAGGGGTGGGGAACCTTGTTTCTGTCAAGGGCCATTTGGATTTTTTTAAAATATATTTTTATTGATTTCAGAGAGGAAGGAAGAGGGAGAGAGAGAAACATCAATGATGAGAGAGAATCGTCGATCGGCTGCCTCCTTCATGCCCCTACTGGGGATTGAACCCGCAACCCAGGCATGTGCCCTGGACCGGAATCGAACCTGGGACCCTTCAGTCTGCAGGCCGACGCTCTATCCACTGAGCCAAACCAAAGAGGGCCATTTGGATATTTATAACATCATTCGCGGGCCATACAAAATTATCAACTTAAAAACTAGCCTGCTATATTTGGCCAAACATTTAATTAACTCACCCCTAATGCTTTGGCTGAGCCAGACCAAGTGATTATATGGCCCATGGGTCGGACATTCCCCTCCCTTGTCTTAGGGGAAAGTTAAATAACCTCAACAAGGCCAGCCTGGCTGGGCTCTGCCTGCCCCTCTAGCTTAACCTCTCTCACTGGACTCCAGCCAAACTGGCTATCTTCCTGTTCACAGAAAGCATTGCACTCCTTTCTGCCGCAGGACCTTTGCACTTGCTGTTCCCTCCACCCCCACTGCTCCTCCCCACCCGTACCCAGGCACTTCTCCACATAACTAAAGCCACTCATTCCCTCCAGGTAAAGCCTCATGTGCTTGGGAGGGTTTCCGACCTCCTTGACTGCATCAGACCCCATTCATACTTCCCTTCTCTGTTACATGCACTATCCAATGCATTACAATTAAGTAATTCTGGGGTTATTCATCTATTGCCAGGCTCTCCCCCAACCCCCAGGCCACCCCCACCAATCAGTCAATTCTGTGAGGACTCTCTCCCTCCCCACTGTATTCCTAGCATGTGGACAGGACCTGCCCACAAAGCAAACCCTCAAAAACAAAAAACAAACAAAAAACTATTTGTTGGTTGGGTGAACGAGTAAATAAAAGTGAGCTCAGAAAAGTCTATGTGAAATTTTTAAACTACTACTCAAAGATGCTAATATCTACACCAAACGATAGAAAGATGTAACCTCAAAGAAGGTAATTTAAAAAGGGATGAAGCCTGGCTGCGTGACTCAGTTGGTTGGAGCATCATCCCCTACACCGAAAGGCTGCAGGTTCAATTCCCGGTCAGGACACATACCTAGGCTGCAGGCTCTAGCCCAGTCAGGATGCGTATAGAAAGCAACCAATCAGTGTTTCTCACATCTCTCTCTCTCTCTCTCTCTCTCTCTCCCCCCCCCCCCTCCTTCCCTCCCTCTCCTTTTCTCTCTCTAAACATACCCTCGGGTGAGGATTAAAAAATAATTAAAGAAAGAAGATAAAAAGGGATAAAAAAAGTTCTTTCTGCATGAAAATGGAATGACTTCAAGATACAGTGTTAAAACAGAAAAGCAAAATGCGTACAGTGTGCACACACACAAATTGCTGCTGGAAGTCACAGGAAACAGTGACTTCCTCCAGCGAGAGGAACTAAGTAATTCGGCAGCCGTGGCCTAGCAGACAGAGGCCTGATTTCTGTATGACCTTGAGAAAAGAAGCACAGTTCCTCAAAGAAACATGTTTTTATTTTATCTTAAAGGTGGCCGTGGCATAACATAATATACAGTAATGACACCCTGGTTTAGGAAGCAGGAAATTGAGAGCTAGTACTACTCTGCCACTAACTAGCTGTGTGACCGTGGAGAAGTCCCCCACCACCAACTGTGCGTCTCCAGCTTCTCATCTGTAACAGGGACCAGTCTCCTTGGTTGCTTCTGGCTGTGAAGTCCTCTGGCTGTTCTAGCTGAATCTGCAGGGTCTAGAGTTCTTGCAAAGCTGCAGATCAACATAAATTTGAATTTGTCCGTGCACGCATACACACACACACACACACACACACACACACACACACACACACACTCCAGGTAACAGAGCACAGACTTTCAATCTACAAAGAGATTAACCTCAAATCCATAACAACATCCTGATAATCCACCACCCTGCGAACCAGCAAAACAAAACACAAAAGGTCTCTTAGCAAAAATTCCGGCCTTATCAGAAAAACTGTATCACAGCTTATCAGAAACACCCCGGCAGGGCTGATGTGAAAAGTCACGGAACTCGGCCATGCGAACACACACCTCTCACACTCCCCGGCAGCCGCTTAGAACGGAAAGGCTGCTTTGCTAAGCAAAAGCCCTGAAAACATTTACATTGGTTTTAATTCATCCAAGCAGCAGTTTCTTTTTCTTTTCTTTTTCTTCCCCCAGATTGTGAAAGTTGAACAGCAAGCAAGAAAAGGAAGGTAATTTATAATCATGAAATCCTCAGTCCTCTGAATATCAGACCAATGGCTCATCACTGAGACATGTAAGGAGCTAGGAGCCTTCGCTCTGCTCTGACACGGCCAGCCTCGCACACCGCTCTCTTTAAGTCACTGTGATCCCCGCATGGCACTGGGCGAAGCCAGCTTCATCTCAGAACCACCAACTTTTCTCAGACACGTGGCCAAAAATCTCGCTTTTCTGACACTTGCATAATCTTTGCTGTAGCAATAATGTACCACCGGTAAATATTATGTACTTAATATTTCTATTTAAATCCACTCACATACTACTTTATTTTTTTTTTAAGGGGAAACTTACACCACTACCACAAATGGAAAATCGGTGTCAACTCCATAAATAGAAGGGAGGGTAAAAGTACAATAAAAATAAAAGTTACTAAATTCAAGCAAGACACCATGGCCGGCCAAAGGCTCGGAGCCTGGGGCCCACTCTTTTTCTCCCTCCTATGCACTTTTTTTATGGAGGTATAACTTATACCTACAGATTGGGAGGGCAGAGTTTGATGAGTTTTGCCAAATGTTGTGCACCCGTGTAACCACCCCACAGTCAAGATGTAGGACGTTTCGTGACCCCAGAGAGCCTACCATTTTTAAAGCTAGAGGGAGGAGGGAATGGCAAGTGTCCGAAAGGAAGGCATTAAAGACACAGTAGCATCTCACTGAGACTCCATTCCTTCTGACTAGTTCAAAGAGAAGGAGATGGCTCTCATTATACGCAAGGTCCTCAACAGGGGACCATGTGATCCCATCTCACCTGCCATGGGAGGTCCCTGGCCTGCACTGGAGGCATCAGTACTTCAACAGGAATAAAGTGGAAACAGTGATGAGGGGTTGAAAGGTTGCTGCTCTCGGTCCTCTGTGCCTCCAGGCCTTTGCATATGCTGTTCCCCTTGCCCTGAATTCCCTTCCATACCTAGCCTAGCAAGCCACTATTTGTCTATCAAGATTCCACTTGGACTGCGTCCTCCTGAAGGCCCTCACTTACTTTCCCGGCTGAGTCAGTCAGCAATTCTTCCGTGTTCCTAGAACCTGGAGAGTCATCTAGATTCTAGTGAAGTCTATCGATTATAGATTCCCTTGTCTGTCTCCCCACTAGATTAAGCTCTTTGAAGGCAGATAGGGGTTAACAATAACAATGATAATAATAATAAAAATAGGAAAAGCAGCTAACATTTTGAGAGCTTAAGTGCCAAGTACTTTTGTTAGCCCATTACATGTAGTGAATTATTTAATCTTCAAACAACCTAGAAGGTAGGCACTGTTTATTGCCCTTTTACAGATGAGGACACAGAGAGGTGAACTAAGTTGTCTGAAGTCTCACAGCTTGAACCTAGGCAGACCTGAGCGCGCCCTCAACCAGTAGGCCAGGAATTCTCAACCTGAGCACCATTGACAGTTGGGACCAGGCAATTCTTAACTGCGGGGACTAGAGGGTATTTAGAAGTATCCCTGCCTCTACCCACTAGAAGCCAGTAGCATCTCCGCCCCTCTCCCAGTTGTGACAACCAAAACATGTCTCCAGGCATTGCCCAGTGTCTCCTGCGAGGCAGAACGGCCCCCAGTTGAGAACCACGGCCCTGTGCTCACCGCCGGCACCTCAGCACAGCGGCATGCCGCAGAGGCCCAGGCTGCTGGAAGCTCAACCTGTGAGTCATGCCTCAAACCTGAAGTGACTCAGAGCCGGGACATGTGCTCACTGTCAGCCCTAGCAGGTAAGCCGGTCCTGCAGCAGGCCTCTGGAAGTCCTAATGGCCATCACCCTTCCTTTCACCAAGTTCCCGGCTGCTCATCCAACATCAGGGCCCCGTGAAGGTTTGGGGAGACCTCTGGCCACGCTCAGAAACTGCAGGACAGGGTGGCTGGGGAGGCCACTCCAACCCCATCTCAGCAAGGGGTCCGCACTGAGGTCCAGGTTTCAGTCAACACACTGTGTCAGGGGACTCCAGCTCCACTGTCCAGGCTCCCAGCTCTGTGACCTGGGGGACCCCCGAGTCCTCATGTATGACATGGTGATGAGGTCGGTGACAATACCAACCTCGTGGGTCACCTAACCCACAGAAAGCCCGAAACACAGGGACTACATACTCAATTAGTGGAGCCGATCTGTGTATTAATATGGAAAGCAGGATCGTTTCGGTGAGAATTCTACCCTTTCTCTGCTCTCATTGCTTTGTTTTACACACATTAGCACCCAACGCCTTTGAAAATATTTTTTAAAAGAGAAGACATTTTTATAAAAATCAAATGGATTCATTAACACTTTGGGAATTCTTTTCGCAGAGACTCTGTGAGCCTTCAGAAAACAGGTGGGGTAGGTGAAGAACGCCTCCCACATCACCTCCATTCCACACGTTGGCCTCTTCTCCCTGGGCCACCTGGGAGCTGACCCCTAAATCTTACTAAAGTGTGAACGACTCAGGGAGCTACTCACAATAACAAAAATGGAAATAGCTAAACACAAACTCACCATTTACTCCATTCCAAGAGCCACTGTGTGTATTTAATATATATTAATATATGTTTGTCTCACAAGAACCCTAGGAAACAGGTGATACCAATAGGGGGAATGAGGCTCAGAGAGGGTGAACCATTTGCCCAAGGTCACACAGCTTCAGGGTGGCAGAGCTGGAACTCAGTCTCAGGCAGCTGGGTCTTCTTCCCCCACCACCACTACTCTACCTACCCTGCTTCTCATGAAAGGGGCCATTTCCTGGATGGTGACCCCTCACCCCAACACAGGGCAATGAGGTGCCCCAGAATAGTAACTGCTCCGGGGGCCCCACCAGGAGGAAGTTGCCCCGACAGCTAACGACACTGATTCCTTCCTTCTGAAATAATCGCAGCCCCTCCACTTGCCCCAGGATTGAGTCAAGAATTATTTTAAAAACCACGCTCAGGCCGCCCGGTGGGCCTGCCAGCGCCGGGCCTCCAGGAGCCTCCTGCAGCCTGTTGCTCACCCTCGAGGACACACAGCCAAGTCTGAGGCCGCCGGTCAGTGCCAACTGACCAGCCGACAGATCGCTTTTGAAAAAAGGAACCCAAGAGAAGAAGGTCTTCTCTGGGAAGTCCGGCGGGTGGAATTTTCAGGAAGCAGAACAGAGTGACCGAAATAGAAACCCAGCCAGGGAACCCGCAGGAGGCGGCTCTCCTCTGGGGGAGGGGGCGCAACGTAAACCCGTGCTTTCAGGCTTGAAGGGTGTGAAGGAGAAAAACCCGGCAGGGGCTGGAGGCCGGACGCCCTGGGACCAGCAGCAGGGCCCCGAGCTGCGTCCATCCTCCTCTGAGGTGGCGGAGCCACCCCTCAATGAGCTCACACCCCGAGGTGGTGCGAGTCCCAGGCTGTGGGTTTGAGACATCACAGTCTGTTGCCATGGCAGCACCTAGGATGCCCGAACCTGGAGATACACACGTGTGGCTGGAGGAAAGGGGAGAAGACGGAGGGGAGGGATCCTGCCCCCCGCCCCCACCCCCACCCCCAAGGCTCTCGTAACTTCCTGCGCATTCGGGGCTGCAAGGCGTGGTCAAAAGGAGCAAGAAGGTGGATGGATTTTTCATCTGGCGGTTTGCAGCACCTACTGGAAAGGCCTTCTTTGCAAAGCTACAGAATGCCATCAAGTAATAAATCCAACACTCAGCAAGCTTTCCAAGGAGCCCGCACCCGCCCCCCCCCCCCCCATGCATATATGCACAACGGTGATTGGATTCCCTCTCGATGGACCGTGTGTATTAATAACGATGGAGAATCAGGCTGTCGCTCCGTCATTCAAAGATGACACATGCAGACACAGGGCAGGAAAGGACAAGAAATTCCATCCAGATAAATCAGGTCCAGAAAGGGGAGGGAGGCAGCTTACTACCCTGTGTCACACCGTGGAGCCACTGGAAAAAGCCACCTCGGATGCTCTGCTTTTTGCTGACTTTGCCCCACGTAAGACAGCTGTCTGTCTCCACCAGACAGGGCAGAAGGAGGGCTTGGTCCTGCTTCCCAGGCAGCCTGCCACCAGGCCAGGCGCCGGGACACAGGACCTGGGACAGTTTGCAAGAAACGAGCCTTGCAGACGGGCTGCTGGCATGGCTGTCTGCAAAAACACATACACCTACCCACTGACACGTACGCCCTGTGCAGAGGGTTAGAGAAATGTGTGGAATCTGCGACCTGCGTGCCTCGGGGTCAGTGTCGGGAGGCGGGCGGCGGGGCCTGGGCATCTGGCAGACGCCAGTCTCAAACTGGGGTGAAAAGAACCACCTCTTGCTGATGTAAAGTCCTTCAACGGGGCCCTCCTGCCTTCAAGAAGTTCAGAGACCTTCCTATTGCTACTCATCCCCACAGCGGATGTCCCCTGTGCCGCACGCTTTCACGGGCACTGCTCCCCTCTCCGCAACTCACAATCGGCCTGGGAGGCAGGCACTGTCAGCTCCTGTTACAAATGGGGAAACTGAGACTCGGGGCGCAGGGACTCACCAAAACCATCAGGGGCAGAGCTGGGATTCACATTGAGACATCACTTCAATGCAGCAAAGGGCACAAACATTGAAGGCACATCTCGTGTCTTTTCACATGTGTGCGCACCCGGGTCTCCCCCATGCCAGATATGCAACATTTCCACCCTGTGACCCCACCCAGCCAGTAACCCTCACCCGGGGGGACCCACTAGCCTCACTTGTCTCACCATGGACTGGGGTGTGACTGCTCTTGGTTGTCACAGAAATAAAAATCAAACAAGATGTTCATGTCATGCCTCTCGCTGAGCACTGTGTCTGAGACTCATCCCTGTCGTGCGCAGCCGCAGTTTCTCTTCTAACATTGGGTGGCATTCCATCGCATGGGTGCCCAGTAATTTATTTATCCGAGAAGCCAGCCCCTTGAGGCTGAACCGGGACTTCGAGAGCTCCCTTTCCAGCAGAAGACAGTCCCTCCACACTAGCCATGCCCTGCATGACAGCAGGACCCGGGCGGCTTCCACACCAAAAGGAGAAGGAAAGAACTGGTCAGAAAAATTAACCAGAAATAGACCAAATCATCCTCCCTCAGAAACTGGGCTGCCACGCTCAACCCATGGCTCCCTCAAAGGCCTGCACGAGAGCACACCGGTGGGGGAACAGCCACCTTCCCTCTTTTCATCCTCAGCAAAGACCCCTCACCTTGACGCCAGGACCCCAAAGAGCTTCGCCCCTACTGAGTCCCACAACCCCCGGCACAGCCTGGAGCGCCAATTTCTACCTTTCTTTCAGCCGATCTGAACCCCAAATGGGAACTGCCCCTTGAAGACAGAGGGGCCCCTGCCACCCTTGGCCCGGGGCAGAGATTTAAAATTAATACCTTACTGACTGACAGGTTCTTTATTTACACTTTTCCCCGGGAGCTTTGATTTCGGTGCCATGTTCCAGAGAGCTGGCACACTTCATCAGCGGCCCCTGCCAACCCTGGTCATTAATGGCATTCCTCCTCTCTCCATGGCAACGGAGTGATGTCACCCGTTGCGGGTGTCAGACCCGCAGCCCTCCTTCTTGGGATCACACAGGTACACAGCCCCTTCCTGTAGTCTTTACAATCACTTCTTTGCGCCCTCATGTAGCGCCCCCCCTTCCGCAGGCATGCCCCAGCAGGTTTGTTTTCGTAAGGACCTTTATAAATCCTGGGCTCTGCGGGCACTTTCTTCCCTTCAGAAAGCTCACCCAGGCATGGCTCCATGAAGATGACATGTGAAGGGCTGGCTTTCAGAAACGCATCTTGGTGACGAAGACAGGCCCCGCTGAGAAAACGCTTTCCCCAAACCTCAGATTAGGATGCGGGAAGGGTCCCAAATGCTAATTCGGGAAAAGCAATTTCTCTGCTCCGCTTGTAGCTTACAGTCTGCTTTTGATACATTTCTTTTGCAGAGGACAATACAAGCATTAAAAGTCTCAGGCAAGGGAAACAAAAGAAAAATAAACAAATGGGACTACATCAAACAGAAAACTTCTTGCACAGCAAAGGAAAGCATCAACCAAACAAAAAGACAACCCACCGAATGGAAGAACATATTCACCAATGATACATCTGATAAGGGGCTACTATCCAAAATTTATAGAGAACTTATAAAACGCAACACCCATAAAACCAAACAACCCAATTAAACAACGGCAGAGCACCTGAATAGACACTTCTCCAAACAGGACCTACAAATGGCCAATAGACATATAGAAAGATGCTCAACATCACTAATCATCAGAGAGGTGCCATTTAAAACCACAATGAGGCATGTGAGGTGATGCCTCACACCTGTCAGAATGGCTACCATCAATAAATCCACAAATGACAAGTGCTGGCCAGGATGTGGAGAAAAGGGAACCCTCGTGCACTGTTGGTGGGAATGCAGACTGGCGCAGCCACTGTGGAAAGCCGAGTGGAGTTACCTCAAAAAACTAAAAATGGAACTGCCTTATGACCCAGCGATTCCACTTCTGTGAATATATCCAAAGAAACCAGAAACACTAATTCAAGAGAATATATGCACCCCTGTGTTCACTGCAGCATTACTCCCAATAGCCAAGATTTGGAAGGAGCCCAAGTGCCCATCTACAATAATAAAAGTGTAATATGCTAATTAGATCGGACAGCCGAACGACCTTCTGGACGACCTTCTGGACGAAGTTGGGGCTGTGAGGGCCGAGCCCCTTGCACGAATTTTGTGCATCATGCATCGGGCCTCTAGTCAGTAGATGAGTGGGTAAAAGAACTGTGGTACATTTACACAATGATATACTATTTTTCCATAAAATGACCCTTTGCGACAGCATGGGTAGACCTGGAGAGCATTATGCTAAGTGAAAGAAGAAGCCAGTCAGAGAAAGACAAATACCATATGATCTCTTATGTGGAATTTAATGAAAATAAACAAACAAAATAGAAACAAATTCATAGATACAGAGAACAGACTGACAGCTGTCAGGCGAGGCTGGGTGAAAAAGGTGAAGGGATTAAGAAGAAAAGAACAAAACAAAACTCATAGACACAGACAACAGTATGGTGATTACCAGAAGGAAAGGGGGGTGGGGGAGCTAGCAGAGGGTTAAGGGGGGATACATGGTGATGGAAGGAGACTTGACTTGGTGGTGAACACCCAATATACAGGTGATGTATTAGAGAACTGTACATCTGAAACCTATATAATTTTATTAATTAATGTCACCCCAGTAAATTCAATAAAAATTTTAAAAATTAAAAGTCCAAGGCACCGGGCTTTAGATCTAAATACCAGTTTATAGGAAATGCAAGGGTCAGAGGAGCATGTTAAGAGACACCACAGAGGTGCCACTGGCAAAATCCAGACTGTGGGCAACTGCGCAAGAAAAAACCTTTTTCTTCAACACATAAAGGGCAAGAAAACAGACGGATGGGGGGCTTTTATAGAATAAAAGAGCCGGAATGGCCATGTCAACCAAATACAATGCGAGGGTTTTGTTTGGATCTCGGTTCAAACAAGTTAACCATTAAAAAGATACTTGTGCCCTGGCCAGGTAGCTCAGTTGGTTGGAGCATCGGCCTGCAAACCAAAAAGTTTCGGGTTCAATTCCTGGTCAGGGCACATACCTAGGTTGTGGGTTTGACCCCCGGTTGGGGCCCATACGAGAGGCAACCGATTGATGTTTCTTTCTCTCTCTCCTTTTCTTAAAAAAAAAAAAATTAATAAAAACATATCCTCAAGTGGGGATTTTTTTTTTTTAAAAAGATACTTGTGAGCAGGGAATTTGAACCCTGGACATTTGAAATTAAGTAACTGTTCTTTTTCAGGTTTGATAGTGCTATTTTATTTTTCTCACTATCTTTGAGAGCTACATACTAATGTATTCATTAGAAAATACGATGCCATCTGGAATCTGATGTAGAGGTACTGGGGCGAGGGGCATGGAGAAGTAAGATCGCCCTCGCGCTGACAGCTGCTGAAACATGGGAGATCATTATCCCGATATGTCTTCTTTTCCCTGTTTTGGAAGAAGCTCATGCTGGACAGTTCAGGGGAGTCAGAGGCGGCTCCTCTTGCTTTGGGGGCACCCGTCGGGCTGTGCTCCAGGTGGGGAAGCAGACGCAGCCCTGACCCATCCCCGGAAGAGCCCCAGGGTGGAGTCTCACCTTCTTCCCTGAGCTCAATTTGGGAGCAATCAGCAAAAAAGCAAACCTCCCAGCAGCCTGGGGAAGCGGGTTTGGCCCGAGCTCTGAGGAACCTGGCTGCTTCCTGTGCTGGGGCGGGAGGCAGGAGGAAGTCCCTCTGTGGGGGAAGCCGCAGGCATCCATCACGCTCGCTGCCTCTCCAGGCTGCATCTTCCCGCCCAGCTCAGGGGGCTCAGGGGCCCTGGGGACCCGCAGGACACCTGGGGAGGCCCCGCCTCTCTGAGAGGCAGCACCGCACTGGGCACCTCCCAGCCCTGGAGTCTGGACAACCCAGAAGCCTCTGCAGCCAGCAAGCTCTGGGGCCGAGGCAGGGCCATGTGAGGGTTTCAAGTCAGAACTCAATGTGCCGCGTGCGGAAGTGAGATAACTCGCTGTAGCACCGACCAGCACGCGGCCGATGGCTCCTCCGCAGTGACAGCCAGCCTCTTCCTTCTGGACCATTTCCTCCTAAGGCTCGGGATTCATCAAAGGCTGCGGCAAAGACTCTCTCTCCTCGAGGAGTCAGTGCCCTGGGAAGTCAGGAGACCTCCAAGTTCCTCAGCGCCCCCCACGGCCAGTGTCTACCCAGCCCAGCCACTGGCACTTCAATCACATCGCCTCCTAGAAACTCCCATCAGCCCCAGTGAGCGCTGCCACCCCCATCCCCATTTCACAGATGAGAAAACAGCCCGGAGAATCGGAATCACGTGCCCGTAGGCGTACATCCCGCCTATAAGGAGCTGTACAGCTTTTCGCCCACCTACTTAGCAATTAGTTATTGCAAGCTTGGTCAGGTTGGGGACTTCTGCTTGGCCAAGGTCATGCAGATAGAAGGCAACTAAGTCAGAATTGCCAGCCAGGACTTTCCTATTTCAAATGGGGTGTTCTGACTCTCCCAGCCAATGGCCTTCAGAGTTGGGGTAACATGTGGGATCCCCAGTTGGGGCCCAAATTTTTTTTGCTGCATTTTTTTAAGATTTTTTTATTGATTTTTAGAAAGAGAGGAATGGAGAAGGAGAGAGAAACACTGATGTGATGTGAGATATCTATGGGCTGTCTCCTGCACGCCCCCCAACCAGGGATTGAGCCCACAACCTGGGCATGTGCCCTAACCAGGAATCGAACTGGCAGCCCATTGGTGCTAGAGACAGCGCCCAACCAACTGAGCCACACCGGCCCTAGCTTTGCTCCGTGTTTTATAATGAGTATAGTCCCATTAGAAGAGCAGCAAACATCCAACTGATAATTATGTAAGTATCAAATGTAAAGGGTGAACGCATCCAGGCTTCTGTCCTTGGGCTCCATCAAAGCTGGAGTCAGTGACTTCTGGCTGAGCTGCAGTGCGGACAGCAGGGACTCGGGACCCCAACAGCCTGGGTTCAAGGCCTGGTCTGACACCACTGCATGGCTCTCAGCCAAGTTCACGGACCCCCCGTGACTCCATTGGTCTGGGTCCGGCTGGAAGATTCGAATGTGCGGCCAGGGCTGAGAGCCACTCACCACCAATACTGCATTTTTCAAACTTATTCAGCCCCATCACCTCAAAGGCCCAGGGAGCCTTGGGAACCAACCCAAATAACACTGCTTTAAGGTGTAAGGGCCTCCGTTCCCCCATCAAAGTTCAAGGCCACCTTAGGAACAGGGGGCTTTTCATCTGGACACCAGGATGCACATGTTCAATAGTGAAGAATGCTCAAGGCAACCTTCTCCCCATTCCCTCCGCCTCCCTGACATCCTGGGCCTCCCTGCCCCTTCCCGGCGGCACCTGGAGACACTATTTATACACGCAGGCTTAGGAAGGCCTGTCCTTAACTTGACTCATACGACGTCTCTGACTGTCACGTCAGGGAACCTGCTTGCTTAGCGTAGAACTCTATTTTTAGTAAGCACACACACACACAGGAGAAAAAAACCCATGATACTATATCCCAGCACCTCATTTGTCCCTATTTGTTTACCAGCCTGTGTCTCACAGAGGCCCAGGCAGGGCAGGACCACATCTAATTTGTCTCTATACCCCCCACAGGGCCTAGCACCAAACAAGCATCCGGGGAGTGTTTGCTGAGAGAATAAGGTTTTAATTGTCCCCTGTGAGTGGGTTGAGAACAGGTGTTCCTGAGTTGAAGTGCAGGCGACACTAGGGAATGGGCTATGGCAGGGACTGTGACTCTCCCTGGAAATGGTAAGCCCCGGTCAGTGTGCTCAGTGGTTAGAGCGTCGGCCCGGGCACCAAAGGGTCTTGGGTTCGATTCCTGGTCAAGTGGACGTACCTGGGTTGCAGGTTCAATCCCCAGCCCCCATCAGGGTGAGTGAGGGAGGCAACCAATCAATGTGTCTCTCTCACATCGATGTTTCTCTCTCTCTCCCTCCCCACCCCTTCCTCCCTTCCATTCTCTCTAAAAATCAATGGAAAAAATATCCTCAGTGAGGATGAACAACAACACCCAAATAAAAAGGCACTGGCGGGCAGAGCAGACTGGGACGGGGGGCGGTGGGGATGGCATATGTGCCGTGTGCTCCGACAGTGTGTGTGCATATAGGACCTGTGGCTTTTATCGGCTTGTTAAAGGGCTGTGGCCCAGAGAGTTTAAGGATCACCAGAATAGACTTTACGAGCAACAACCGGGAGTCTGTTGTCCTTTCCGAAAGGGCAAAGTCGGAGACAGGTGCATTCGCTTAGCAGGAATCGAAGCCGGGATGTGCCGGGTGCACCGAGGCAGACCAGCAATGAGCACTCCCACCATGTCCAGAGGAGGGATTCCCAGCACCCACCCGTCTCTCCCGATGTGTTATGGTGGGAGAAGTAAGAATTCATTGAACTCACAAGCACACACAAGGAATCAAACTTCTGCTCTGACAGCCAAACACACCTCTCCCTTCTAAGGTTGGGTCAGGAGCCCTGGTCAGGGCTCCCACAGCCCTGTCTCCATTCATTCTGTTAACGATGAACTTCGCTATCTCCCTCAGTAGAAAAAAATAAGAATCTAGTTGGCAAGCCTCTAGGCCAGTGATGGTGAACCTATGACACGCGTGTCAGAGGTGACACGCGAACTCATTTTTTTGGTTGATTTTTCTTTGTTAAATGACATTTAAATATATAGAATAAATATCAAAAATATAAGTCTTTGTTTTACTATGGTTGCAAATATCAAAAAATTTTTATATGTAACACGGCACCAGAGTTAAGTTGGGTTTTTCAAAATGCTGACACGCCGAGCTCAAAAGGTTCGCCATCACTGCTCTAGGCAAATAAACTTGAAAATCTAGATAGATGAAAAGGATCATTCCTTTGAAAGATACAGTTTACCAAAACTGACTCCAGTAGAAATAGACAGTGTAGACCAGCAGTTCTCAACCTGTGGGTCACGACCCCTTTGGGGGTCGAACGACCCTTTCACAGGGGTCGCCTAAGTACATCCTGCATATCAGATATTTACATTACGATTCATAACAGTAGCAACATTACAGTTATGAAGTAGCAACGAAAATAATTTTATGGTTGGGGGTCACCACAACATGAGGAACTGTATTAAAGGGTCGCGGCATTAGGAAGGTTGAGAACCACTGGTGTAGACAGACTACTTCCCACAGAGACAAGAGAGAAAGTGGTCATGGAATCACCCCATAAAAAGACACTAGATCCAGATGGCTTCCCAGGGGAATTCTATCACAACTTTAGAAACTGAGTAGTCTCAACAATACATTGTTACTGAGCACAGAAACCAAAAGATGCTTATACCTAATAGCACACAAAAAAAGGACATTACAGACAAGTATGACTCATGAGTACTGCTGAAAGAAGTCTTAAATGTTGTCAAACCAATGCAGGTCCCACCACCATAAGAAAGTAATACATAGTAACCAAGTGAATATTTCCATATAAGTCAACGTATTGATAGATCTAAGAATAAAATCATATTTTTCTATAGATGCTAAAAAGTTTGTGATGTAATTCAACTCCCATTCCTAAACACAACTCTCAAGAAAATAGGAATGGATGGATACTTCCTTGACACAATTAAATGGATACACCTCAGTCCTGAAGCCAACAGTAGAGACACCCCTGCTGGGGTTAGAAACAAGGACGGATGCCCAGCATTTCTCTGACTGTGAGCTTGCTCCTGAAGATATCAGACAACGCCATTGGACAAGAGGAAACAATCAGAGGCTGTAGCTCAGGGAGGGCAGGGGCCAGGTCTTATTCTTATTATATCCCCAGGATGTCACTCAGTAGTTAGTTGGATGAGTAAATGAATACTGGCTCACATTAATTGAGCACCTGTATTAACAAAATCAAGGGTTTAACAAAATGCTAGTAGCCAATCACACTGTTGATTGTTTTAAATGGACAAACAACCTTATGAGGTCAGTATTATGACTTCAGCCATTTGACTGATGGGCAGAGGTCCAGAGACGGTAAATGACTTGCCCAAGATCGCTGTCGGTAAACGTCTTGCATTCCAGCCTTGCCATGGTGCAGGGCCCCTTCCAAACTGTGTGACATGTGTGTCCCATCCAGTGAGGGAGCAAGGCCCCTCCAGAATGTCGGCTCTGGAGCAGGACGCCAGGTTCATATTTCAGTTCTGCTGTTCACCTGACGTGCTGAGAAGATTCCTTCCTGTTTCTGTGCCTTAGCGTCCTCCTCTGTAAATGAGGGTGACAATCGTGCCCACCTGCCGGGGTTGGAGGAGTTACTACAGGAGCTAATAAACAGCGGCTACATGCTCAGCTTCCATAAAATGAGCCCAACGCCCCCAAATTCCCTAGTACCGTCCCCAATTTCCGATGCCTGTCCCACCAGCAGTCCTTCTCCTTCCTTGGTTCTTGCCAAGCTCATGCCCAGAGTGAAGGATGACACCTCACCTGCATCCCCATCATACTGTCACCTGGGACAAAGCTCAATAGCAAGAGAAGGGCCAGTGTTGGCCCGTGGGGAGTGCCACCGTGCAGACGCAGGGAGAGGGGACCCCTGTTCACATCTGGGTGAGCCAGAGCCTGACCCACATCTGAATCAGCTCACGTCAGCCTCTCCAGGTTCCCTTCTAGCCATGACGTCTCTGTGCTGCCTACTTCCCGGCAAGGCGTCCCTCTTTTACAGACTCCAGAGCACAACCCCTCATCCCTTAAGTCGGTGGCACATGGTAACTTCTTTCCAAAGAACACATGTGGGAAAAGAGTAACCTGACCGTGGAGAACCCAGAGAGATGCTACCTCGGCCGGGTGACCGAGGTCAGCATCAACAGCGATAAATCATGTTGATCCCTAGTGAGGATGTGACAGAAATGGTCACCCCCTCTATGGTCTTCCTCCCCAAAACTCATAGCCGCTGCCTAACCATGAGAAGGACATGAGAAAGACCCTAATTGTGGGACATTCTGCAATACACCTAATCAGTGCTCCTCAAAATTGTCCAGCTCTGAGAAACAGGGACAGTCTAACCTGGATAGAGGATGGACTTTAGGTCATAATATTTGTCATCACTGGTTCATTCATGATAGCAATACTCATACATACTAATGTAAAATATTAATACTGTGGGAAACTGGATGCTGGGTATATGGGAACTCTGTCTCATCTTTACAATTTTTCTGTAAAAATAAAACTGTTCCCAAAAAATAAAGTTTATTTTTTTTAAAAAACAGATTTCGGGGCTTCACTGTGGTCATTTGGACACCCATCTGGCAGCCACCAAGTCCCACTGCCAAGAAAAACTATAAAAAGCACCTCCCTTTAGATTTGGCTTGGAAACTATTTCCCCGGAAATCACCCCCCTGCCAAAAAAAAAAAAAGCTGATTGTGAATCTGGGAGGGGTGTATTAGTTCCCTGCAAAACATGACTTTAATCTTAACGAACAGAAAGACCACTGATGCTAGAGGGATCATTTGCAGATTCTTAATCGTATCTTTTCAAAGCAAAGGATGGGCTCCAGATTGCAACTCAAGAAGACTGGTCTCTCTTGCCGGCTAATTATTTCCATCTCCAGCCAAAATACAGGATAATTACTAATTACCGTCTTTACTTGGGGACCCCTGAGGTCGAAGCAAGCCCCTCACCTAAGGTGGCCAGTGAAGAGACATGGAAGGAAAGGGAAAACTTCTCATTCACCTGCCTAACAAGCATC
>NW_005871263.1:382816-411900 GCF_000147115.1 Myotis lucifugus | reverse complement strand
GTAAAAGCTCCCCCAGAGCTCCAATGTGTGCAGGGGTGAGACCCCGGTTTAACTCAAACTCACTCAGGGGCTGGCCCTGGCTCGGGACTCACCAATTTTCAGAGTCTTGGGAAGTGCTTTCTGACTCAGAATATAAAGAAATCCCTGATTTGTTTCCTATCACAAGCACAGCTCTCCCGGGAGTATCCAACAAGCATCTAGGAGGGACTGATAAATGTAGGTGGGGGAGGGGAGATGACCGCAGGCTAGGACACCGATAGAAGTATCTGGAACAGTGGTTCTCAACCTTCCTAATGCCGCGACCCTTTAATACAGTTCCTCATGTTGTGGTGACCCCCAACCATAAAATTATTTTTATTGCTACTTCATAACTGTAATTTTGCTACTGTTATGAATCGTAATGTAAATATCTGATATGCAGGATGTATTTTCATTGTTACAAATTGAACATAATTAAAGCATAGTGATTAATCACAAAAACAATATGTAATTATATATGTGTTTTCTGAAGGTCTTAGGCGACCCCTGAGAAAGGGTCGTTCGACCCCCAAAGGGGTCGCGACCCACAGGTTGAGAACCGCTGGTATAGAAGAAGGTGGATTCTCTCGGCCCTAATGACAACACCCGAAGTCCGGACCCCGAAATTTGGTCGGAGATAAACCAGGAACAAGCCTGCCTTGTGCTGTAGACCAGGAGGAAGCCTGGTGTCGCCCTCACGTGTCCCTTCTCATCTCCCCACCCCTAATGGGTAAAAGCCTCCACTCTCCTGGCCGCGGGTGGATTCTGCCTACCCAGAAGCCCATTCCCCTTCTCCCAATAGCAGCACTCCAGGGTGTTCCTTTGGGAAGCTGCTTGGTTCTACCTAAACACAAATATCTGAGGAGTACTGCCCCCGCCCCCCCAGCCCCAATGCAGGTGGCCCTGAGTCCTGAGACCCCTTCAAGTCGGTCCCTTCCCCCTACTGGTATAAGGCTCATTTTTACCTACAGCCTGAACTTCGCCCCTGAAATTTGGGCTCACACATTGCACTGTCCACCCAACATCTCCATTTGGGTATCTAATAGGTATCTCAGCGTGGACGTGTCCCACCGAACACGATTATCTTCTGAAACTTCCCCCATGTTCCCAGCTCAGATATCACCGGAGAGTTCAGCCAGTTCTTCGACCAAACACCAAGGAGTAACCCTGGCTTCCTCTCCTCTTTTCACCCACGTGCAAACCCTCAGCAATTCCAGGCAGCTCCACCTTCACAGTGGAACCCAAACCCAACCCTTTATCACCAACTTCACCGCCCGCCCTCCCACCCCAGTCATTCCCAGTCCCATCATCTCTCACCTGGTCACTGCGGGAGCCTCCGGCCTGGGCTCACTACCGCGTCTGCCCTTGGGATGCTTTCAGACAGACATCCCGTAAACCCTCCCATGGCCCCCCCCCCCGCCCCCCAGCTCTCCTAGGTATCCTGTCGTTGTCCCCTTCTCTTACTGCCTCTGCCACCCGGGTCGTCGAGCAGCGTTCTACTAAAAGTCAGAACCCAAACCAAGGTGTGGGATGCAGGAAGATGTGCCATGTGACAGCAACACAGGTCACAGGTCTGCAGTAGCTCGGCTAAACCCATCCTGCAGCCACAGAGGGTGGGCAAAAGTAGGTGTACAGTTGTTTGTATGGAAAATAACACAATACTTAATAAATAATAATACAGAATAATCTGTTTCCTGTACTCACAATTGTAAGCACACTTTTGCCCACCCCTGTAATATGTTTGATCTGCCCTGTAATTTTTTTAATCTGAACTAACATTGTTCATTAGATTTCATATAAAAATTAACATTCGCAAAGTCTCGTAAAAAGGGGGAAGATCTGGCCACAGCAGCAGGCCTGCGTCACCTGGAGCGGAGTGGAGGCCACCCCTTCAGATGAGTCCGTGGCTCTTGGCGCCCCACAGACCCCACCCCGCTGCCCCCCTGTGTTCCCATGAGCCCGCAAGCTTGAGACCCTGATCTCCAGGCTCTTGACTCCTTTTACGGGATTTGTTTCTCCTTTTCGTTCCTTGTGGAACGAATATTTAACAAGGGGACATGGTCAGCAAACTCCCCTCTCCCTGAGACGGCTGTCCTTGCCTGTCATCAAACAGGAGGTGCCAACACCCCCGAGCAGGGGCGGGGGCCTCATCTCTGTTGCAGGGACCGAGACAGGAAATGCTGAGCCAGAGCCCCGAGGGCAGGCCGCGGAGGCTGGTCGGTAGGGCCCGGCGCATTGGCGAGTCTTGTCCACCCCACAACTCTCTCTCAAACCTCCGCCTTCATGCTGTCCCCACTGTCACCCTCTGTCACCCAGGCTGGCTTCCTAAATGCCCGCACCCCCCAGGACCACGTGTCTGCCTCGTCTCCGTTCTCTCTCTTGCCGGGGTCTTTGCAGACTCTGACATCTGCGTCAGTTTCACAGTCTTTGAAATCAGGGAGTGATTTCAGTCAATGATAGGACTGGGATGACTGGGGCAGGAGGGAGGGCGGTGAAGTTGGTGGTAAATGGTGGGGTTTGGGTTCCACTGTGAAGGTGGAGCTGCCTGGATCTGACGAGTTGTGAGTTCAGCGAAATAACAGTGAAAATGGCAGCCCAGATGAACAGACCGCTGAGAAGGCCACAGACATGCTCTGTGTGCCCCCAGGTGTAAGGACCCCTGTCGCCCCCACGGAGGCACGGAGGAGGCGGTGTTACTCCTGTAAGTCACACATGCCACCACAGACATGGTTTTGTCCCATGCGAATCTGAGACTCATTACTGAGTCACATTTTTCCTGGGCTATTAGCGAAGGGTGGATTTGCTAAGGGACATGTTTGGACCAAGATGAAACGCTAAAAAAAAAGTCTTATGACTCCCAGTGATAGCAGAGGGTGAGGAGAGCTGGCACGGGGAGTCTGGGCCGGGCCGAGAGGAAGGCACGTCTGTTGTGGCTCATATTATTCACAAAATCAGTGGCATGTACCCTCGGGTGTCAAAGACAGGGAACATCCCTGCAGAACCCCGGGGCTCACGGAGCGCCGCTTGAGAACTGCAAGGAGAATGCAGAAAGTACCACTTGTCGCCTCCTCCCCACGCTGGCCCCAGCCACCGTCATTTCCTGCCTAGGCCACTGCAACAGCCTCCCACCAGCACTCACTCTCACCTGCCTCCAGGCTGCTCTGCCCACCCCACCCCTCACTGCCCTGAGAACGGACTGCCAACTGCTCACAAGACCCTGCAAGATCCTGCCCTGGCCTGTGTCCATGATCTCATCTCCCGTCCCAACCCCCACTCCCTACCCCTGCCTTTTCTGTTCCAGCCACGCGTCTCCTTGCTGGTCACGGACTATCCGAAGCACACCTCGCTGCTCAGGGCCTTTGCACACGCTACTTCTTCTGCGGTGGACGCTCGTCCCCCAGACGGTTTACAGGCAGCTCCCTCGCCGTTCAGAGGTCAATGAAAAAAGACCTCCCTTTAGAAAGCAAGGGACCACCCAGCCTGCATTAGCAATCCCTGCTGCTCTGGGTGGACCTGTGTCCCTCCCCAAAAGGATGTTCGAGTCCTAACCCCCTTCCTGTGAGTGCGATCTTCTTTGGAAACAGGGTCTTCGCAGATGTCATCAAGTTAGGCTGAGGTCGTTAGCGCTAAGGACTCTCATCCAAGGACGGGGGTCCTCACGAGAGGACAGGAAGAGGCTGTGTGACGATGGGGACAGAGAGCGGAGTGATGCACTGACAAGCCAAGGAGTCGCCTGAAGCTGGTAGGGACCAGGACCTCCCCTCCCAGAGCCTTCAGAGCCTACATGGCCCTGCTGACACCTTAATTTCAGACTCTGAGTCTCCAGAACTGAGAGAAGAGATTGCTGTTGTTTCAAGCCACCCGGTTTGTGGTAATTTGTGACGGCAGCCACAGGAAGCAAGTACACCCACCTACCACACACACACACACACACACACACACGCACACGCACGCACATTCACATGAATAGGCCAAGTCATTTGCATATGACTCTTCTCCTATTTCAGTCCCTTACGTTTAACAGCATTTGAAATCATCTGGGCTTTCCCTGCGCTCACTCGCTCGGTGTCTGCCGAGTCAGGGCCGACTGACCCGGCCACCACTCTCTCCCGGCACCTTGCACAGGAACTGGCACACAGCGGATGCTCTAACAGCGCTGATGAAGACAGATGAATGGTCCAGGGAGCTCCTAAGAGGAGGTGGGAGTGAGCTGGGCCCTGAAGGAAGATGTGCAAAGGGGAGAGGGAGCCCCGGAGGGAAGACAGGCACGGGCCAGGCGCGGGGAGCAGGGGGAGCAGTGTCGTGTGTGAGAGGAAGGGGGGCAGGCGCAGACCCCTCTGAGTGTAGCCAGTGCGGGAGTGCACCTGCTAGGCCAGCGATGGTGAACCTACGACACGCGTGTCAGAGGCGACACGCGAACTCATTTCTTTGGTTGATTTTTCTTTGTTAAATGGCATTTAAATATATAAAATAAATATCAAAAATATAAGTCTTTGTTTTACTATGGTTGCAAATATCAAAAAATTTCTCTATGTGACACGGCACCAGAGTAAAGTTAGGGTTTTTCAAAATGCTGACACGCTGAGCTCAAAAGGTTCGCCATCACTGTGCTAGACCGTCAGGCCGAGAAGCACCCAGCTGGGCTTTGGCCCCGAGAGAGGCTTTGAGGAAATGGGTCCCTGGGCAGGTCCATTCCACGGAGAGACTGCATGTGGAGGGGATGGGGGCCACCAGAAGTCACTGAGTGGCCCAGAAAGGCAGGGTGGAAGGGGGACAGGAACCCCCCAACACACACACACACACACACACACACACACACACACCACGCTCTGGAGGGCTGGCTCTGTTGGGGCTGCGGCCCTGTGCTCCAGCTCATGCCGGCTCACTGGGTGGTCCCACTGCAGGAAACAGGAGAAGCAGGACCACGGAGCCCTTAAACGCGGAGCTTCTGGCATCAGCCAGCTCTGGTTCTGCCCTTGGAATGCCTTGACCACTCCCTTCTTGGTTTCCTGGTCTCTCAGCAGGGATCATGTTAAACACCCGCCTCTCGGGGGTTTTGTGAGAATCCACGGACATCATATCTGCCAAGTGTTCGGCTACAGAGGACGTCACGTTGGGAAAACAGGTCGCCTTCTTGCCACGATTATCCGGCCCAACGGGAGCAACATGGTGGAGTGGGCGGGAGTCCAAGCTCCGAGGCCCAGCGACGTGACCTGGGGGCGCGGCTGCCCCTCCCGGGGCAAGAGGGGGACACTGCCTGTCAGGCTGGTATGAGGATTAATGAGGTGGCACACGGAACGCCCTGAGGATGGCGCCTGGCACATAGTTGGCACTCGGTCGCGGTGGCTGCTGTCATGGTCATGGTTGTTGTTTGTTGTTCTTGCCTTTGGGGGCTGATTCATCCCAGACAACAGCATGAGAGCATGTGCCTGGTGGGTGACCCAGGGAGAATGTCCGTGGAGCCACTCGCGTGAGGGGAGTGGGGAACGTGGAAGTCCAGGCCCTCGTCCTGGTCTGACGGAGAGCAGGGGAGTGAGCCAAGGAGATGCTCCGGTGCTTCCAAGTGTAAGTCATTGGCCTTAAGAAGTCGGGTCGCCCTCCTGTGCATCATTTATCCGTCCGCCCGTCCATCCACCATTTAACAAAAGAGCACCTACTACATCCAGGCACTGTCCCGGGCACTGGGGCGCCAGGGGAACACGAACAAAGCGCGGACAGTCAGCACCAGTGTGATAAGTACAGGGGAGGGCAGCTCAGGGCAGAGTCCCAGGGAACCGTCACTCCAGTCTGGGCAATCAGAGGCCCGGATTGCTCTTCTAGCAAAGGAACAAAAACAGGACCCCGCCTGGCTTCTTCTAGGTAAGACATGAGATACTCACTCATATGTAGTGAGAACATGTACAGGAAAGTGCTTGGTAATTGCTTTATTGCTGTTTTTTCATCCTCACCCGAGGATATTTTTCCATTGATTTTTAGAGAGAGTGGAAGGGAGGGGTGGAGAGAGAGAGAGAGAGAGAGAGAGAGAAACATCGATGTGGGAGAGACACATCAATTGGTTGCCTCCTGTAAGCACCCTAAACAAGGACAGGGATCGAGCTTGCAACCCAGGTATGTGCCCTTGACCAGAATTGAACTGGGATCCTTCAGTCCATGGGCCGATGCTCTATCCACTGAGCCAAACTGGCTAGGGCACTAATTGTGGGTTTTTTTTAGGTGGGATCTTATTGGGGGGGGTGGTAAATAGTGAATGAATGAATTGTACAGAAATAATGGCAGCAATTGTTTATTAAGTGAGCGATTAGAGAGTCATATTGTTTATTAAAAGATTGAAACTCTCCATAGATTGGTAAATGATTGCTGTCATCCCCCCGCCCCCCCCCCCCCAAGGGCCTTTGCTGTCTTGGGACCTTCCCTGTAATTCAGCAGATGAAGGGTTAAAACCTGGCGCGGTAGGGGAGTCTCCTTGGACCCTGCCCCTGCTGTTCTGGGTGGTCTGATACTCACTGTCAAACATATTAATGATTATTCCAGATAATATTACTATCGCTCTTTTGCATGTGGGGAAACCGGGGCACAGGAAGTGGAGGTACTAGTGAGTGAGTGGCAGAGCCAAGATCTGAACCTCTCACCAGATCTCAAGCTGCTGATGTCCTGGGTTAGAATATTACCTGGAACCCATTGGACACTCACAGAAATAGGAACCCGGCCCCTGTCCTCAGGGGAAAGTCTCTAATGAAGGGGCCGGAGGAGCTTCGCTCTGGAGTCCTGAGGAGAGGGGGGACTGGAAGGGCCCTGGGAGGGGCCTGTGTTCTGGGCAGAAACAGAAAGCAGCGCTGGCCTCACTGTTTCCTTCTGGGGGGAGTGGAAACACTGTCCTTCCCTTTCCCTGAGGCGGGGCGAGGCAAGGAGCCCTCCTGAATCATTCTATGCTCGGGCAGATCAGTGGCTGCCTCAGTTTCCCCATCTTTAACGATGATGCTGGTTCCCTCCACATCCTCCCACACTCCCCTGCTACCCTTGCAAATATGCCAAGAAGTAACGTGGTGATGGGGAAAGAACCAAGGATCAAGGTGTGACCCTCAGTTTGCTCTTCTATCGAAAGGCATTATAAAAACTATGGTAACATTACTGAGTTCCAGAGCATATGGTCAAGGGCCTGTGTTCGAATGATGGCTCTGGCCGGGCAGTGTGGCTCAGTGGTTGAGCATCAACCTATGAAGCAGGAGGTCACAGTTCCATTCCTCAATTCCCAGTCAGGGCACATGCCCAGGTTGCAGGCTCCATCCCTAGTAAGGGGCATGCAGGAGGCAGCCCATCAATGATTCTCTCTCATCATTGATGTTTCTATCTCTCTCCTCCTCTCTCTGAAATCAATAAAAACGTATTTTTTAAAATAAATAAAAACAAATGATGGCTCCACCACTTCTCCGCTGGGTAGCCCTTGGCCAGTTACTGCCCCTCTCTGTGCCTCACTGCCCTCCTCTGTGCAGGAGATGACTGCGCACTTAGCAGCATACTTGCCCAGACAATTACAGACTTAACACTTGGAGTGCGGGAAACGAGTTAAGTCGGCTCGCGTGAATTGCGCGTACTCCGCGGGAGCCGTCTTAAAACTCGGTTCATATAGATTTGCGGTGGAGTGCGGGAAACGTGTAAACTCGGGCCGATTGTAACTGCGTATTACCAAATATTTGTTTGTAATCCACCCTTTTGGTGGATGGAACAAAACCAAAAGACAGAGCCATCTTATATTTTGGCGGGAAATTCACCCGCACTCCAAGTACTTGCAAACAGGTGGGTGTGCCGCTCCCAGGCGGTGCTCAATACGCGCTTGCTCTCACCCCCGTAGACAGCACGAGAGTTCCCACTGTGTGTGACCCTGGGCACGGCTGGCTCTCACTGTCCCCAATCGTCAGATAACAGTAACATCGCATGTGTGTTAACCGCATGTGAAGCATCGACGTTAGCATTTTCCGTGCATGATTTCACAGGATGTTTATAACAACCCTGTGAGGTCCACATGATCCTCTTTCCCTTTTGCTGATGAGGAAACTGAGGCTTTGCAGCCATCATCTTAGCCCAACCAGCCATCATCTTAGCCCCCGTAAGTTAAAAAGTACCTGGAGAGGTTTGAAGTGCCACATCTCTTCAGCAACTTTGTGTTGCAAAATCCAGTTTCTGTATCAATGTAAGTTACTGTTTTGCAACTTCAATGGGAATTGCAGCTAACATTTATCGAGACTGACTATGTGCACGGCATCCATATTATTGGGCCCATTTTACAGATGTGAAAACTGAGGCACAGAGAGGTTAAGGCACTTATCCAAGATCACACAGTGTGATGTGGCCAAACAGAAATTCTAATCCAAGCAGAAGGCAGGGAGTCCCAGTCTGGGAGTGAACAGAGCTCATGCTGGATGTGTTTATTCCTGAAATACTTTCCATCATCCCACTTCAGATAGAACTGAACACACCTCTTTCAGATCTTCCGTTTTTCCCAGAGCCTTGACCCAAAGCTGCACAGCAAGGTCAGTATTTTCCTGCCATGCAAATATTTCTATTCGCTATTCATGGCCCCACCCATCTGCATGCACACTTCAGGTCTGTCCCTAAGCTCACGTGGTGTTTGAGTTTAAAGGGGCATTAGCTTCTCCTCTGCAGGGCACGGTGGAAGCATCTCTCACGCCAGCTCTTTGATGCCTGGAATTGCATTCTGTGTGCCCAGCTGCCTCGGAATGCCGAGTGTGGTTCGCTGGGAACAATGTGGTGCCCTGTCTCCCACATGTGGACACACACACTGGCACGCACATACTCACCATCCCTGCACACATGAGCGTGGGCTGGGAGGGAGGCAATGCGCACACGCAAGATACACGGACCTCAACACCCTGAGAGGGGGGCAGGTTCATCAACCTTGAGCAGAGGTGGAGCAGCTCCACAAAATGTGAGGCTATTATTAGATCACAGAGTCCATCAGAAGCCCCGCTTCTCTTCCAAACTCGCTCTCTCTCTCTCTCTCCCTCCCTCCCTCTCGCTCTCTTCCTTTCCAAATAGAGCTCCGTTAGGCATTGGTCGACCCCCAACCCCCACCATCACAGCATCAAGCACTCTCTTGGTATGTGTGACGGTCAAAACCAGTTCATGTCCTTAGCCGTCAGTTACCTGTCTGAGACCATCGCTTTTACAGGTGATGCAATATTAGTACAATGTGTTTGCCATTATGTCACATGCCTGACCACTAGCAGAGGCCAGGGTAAGCTGGTACCAGTTAAAACGTCCAAAGTGCAACTCAGCTAAAACTATGTGCCATTGAGGCAAAGCACACCATTTACCCAACCCAAGGCACTTGGCCTCACTCTGGTTTAAAAAAAAAAAAACCCTCAGGTTTATTTACTGAAATTGTCATTTCTTCCCCCCCAGAACTTTAATCAGCCACGCAGAGCACAAAACCCACATTCAACTCTGATTTTATGACACCAGGCTAACTCCTCCCACGCGTATTTATTTCACTTAACTCTTGCAGCCCTGCCCGCCCGGCAGTGCCCCCACCGCGGGCAGGGCTGGCCTGGGAACAACGCCCCGCATTGCCTGGTCGCCACTCCTCAAGCCCCACGCGCGAGGGGACAGCCCGCACGCCTCGCCGCCCGGCCAGACGGCAGATTTTCATATCATATTCTTATACGTTAAGCCCCTCCCGTCAGATCCAAGGAGTATGATTCCAGGGCTAAATCCAAGAGAAGGAAAAGAGGCAGAAATACAGAAAGCAGAGTGTAATCAGATCGCAAAACAAACTGATGGTACACTGCACTTTAAAGGGGGAGCCGGGGACTGTATCCACCAGGCACATCCAAAAACAGAGGGGGGGGGGGTTGTTTAAATGTCCCAGCGCATCTGCTGCTGTAACTGTTTCAAAAGCGAAGTCTTCGTGGCTAGTTTTGCTACATAGTAAAAGATCAAGCCTGTTCTCCTAAAAGGAAAAAAAGCTAAATGATATAATAATGATGAATAATAATAACAGTGCAGCTGCGTAGCATCTGCTGTCAAAAGCCGAGTGCTGAAACGGTTAAGCAGCGAGCGGTTAGTAGCCAGGGACGCCCGGTGTCCCACGGAAGGGAAACTCCCGTGACACCTCGCCAGGGAATCCCGCGTGGGACGCGGCACTGCCCGCTGCTCAGCGGGCTAACGTCGCCCCCTCCCCTCCCTCCTCGGCCGGGGCGAGGGCGCCTCTGTTCCGGGCCACTCTACCTGTGCGCCCTGGGCCACCGGCGTCCCGGCCCCCTGCGCCCAGCCAGGAGCCCGAAGCGCTGCCCGAGAAAGGAGCAGAAGGGAAGGGCTGGGAGGCGGGAGGAGGACCGGCCGCGGTGGAGGGCGAGTCAGTTACCTTGGTCCACAGACCCCATGATGCGGAGGGGATGGCAGTGCCCCGGCTTGAACGCAGCCTCTCTCTGCATCTGGAAGGGATGGGGGCTTGGCGCGCGGTGTGAGAGGGGCTCTGTTTTTCGAGACCAGGAGCCAAGGGGGCGCCGTCCTCTAAAGCATGCTCGCGGGGTGCCCTGGCCGAGGAGCCTGTGAGCGGCCCGGGAGCTGCGCGCCTCCGCTCCCGCTCCCGGCTCCCGGCTCCCGGCTCCGGCTCCCGGCGCGTTGGAGTCGGCGCGGCTCGGCGCTCGGCTTACTCGAGAGGGAACGCGACTTCCTTCCCGGCGCTCCGTGTTTATAGGCTTTCAATGCAGTAAAATAACGGGATTCCCTCACTGTTTCCTCCTGTTTACCCAGCACCATGGAAACCGCTGGATCCCGTCCATCTCCAAAACTAAGGGCTTTCCTGCAAACTTCACACTCAGGAATCCATGACGTCGCCTCCTCCGCGGCCAGCCAGCGCCGTGGCTCCCTCGGCCGCCAGCACAAGTCCCTGATTGTTCGCGAGAAAAGTCAGGGAGAGGGAGTGATGCGGCCGCCAGAGCAGAGGGGGTGGGGGCGCGCGAGTGTCCAGGCCGGCCCTGCAGGAGCTGCAGGCGGCCGTTTGCAAGGATTGCCCCAGCCGCCGCCTCGCCTCGCCCACTGCACTTTTAATAAGTCCTGCCCGGGCTCCCCAGCCCCCCAGCTTCCAAGCGGGCACCTCCCAGTCAAAGGGGCCTAGGGCTCACCCCAACACCCCAGGTGGCCTGAGCCCCTGGACACTGACCCAGGGGCCCTGTCCCTCGGGGCCTCCAGCTGCCCATATTTTTTTGTATTTGGGGATGGTGAGAGGAGGAGGAGGAAGAGGGGGAGGGGAAGGGGGGAGGGACGAGGGAAAAGAAATAAATAACCGTGCCTTGTGTCAACTCTGTCCAACTCCAAGACTTTTTTTTTCAAAGAGTATATTTTTAGATTCATTTAGAAAACCCAAGGTTTCCAGTGATGCTCAGAGGCTCCAGCAATAATGAAATGGCCAAAGAGACGCCGAAACCAGGCAACCCATGTGTTTACACACGCTCTGGATAAACAGGAAAATAAAGGGACGGGAGTCGTGAACTCTGCGCGGGCTGCAGAATTCGGGTGGGATGCCACGCGGGGCTCCCATCAGGCCGCTCCCATCAGGGGGCCACGGAGCCAGGAAGGCCGGTGGGAAGAGGGCGAGATGCTGGGCGGCCGGACACTCTTTCCAAACTCAGCCTAGACCTGCCTCTTGGTCCGCAGGCGGGGCGGGAAAGTCGGGGCCCAGCGATAAGGCAGCTTTGAAGATGGCTATTTCAGCTATTCCTGCGAGCTCTCATAGAACTCGGGGAGCACCACAGCTGGTGACTCATCAGGACCCCACGCACCCACACACTTTCTTACCGAGAGACCTGAACGTTAGAGGCGCTGGTTCCATCCGCGGGGCCACCCTGTATTCCAGGCCTCCCTCGGCCCACGCTGTCCCACAAAGAGCTACAGGGAAAAGCCCCACCCACCTCACCTTGAAGCCTGTCTCACCCAACAGGACAGTTTACCTTCGCCTTGAAGCCTGTCTCACCCAACAGGACAGCTTACCTTCACTCCTCCCCCCAGGAGCAGCCCTATCTGCCCATCTACTGTGCTCCCAGAGAAACCTTCTCCCTAACTGTCTGAAAGGGAAACTGAGGCTCATAGAGGGCAGATGGCTTGCTTGTGGCAAATATTGGGCTGCAGCCTGTGAGGCTGTGGGAGTTTCCTTTTAGGGAGCCTATGGAGGGACCCCCATTTCCTGTGGACTCTGTACATCACCTGAGGCAAGGGGGCCACGTCTGGTTCGCCTGGGATCGAGGAGGTTCCCAGGCTGCGGGACTTCCAGTTTTTTCGGTTTTTTATATATTTTATTGACTTTTAACAGAGAGGAAGGGAGAGGGAGAGTTAGAAACATCGATGAGAGAGAAACATCGATCAGCTGCCTCCTGCACACCCCCTCCTGGGGATGTGCCCGCAACCGAGGTACATGCCCTTGACCGGAATCGAACCTGGGACCCTTGAGTCCACAGGCCGACGCTCTATCCAATGAGCCAAACCGGTTAGGGCGAGGGACTTCCAGTTTTAAAATGGGGAATTCTTGGGCACGCTGGGACACGTTGGCCACCCAAGGCATGAACGAAGCTTCCTTTTCTTGCTGCAAGCCTGCAGACCATTGTCTTCTGAAGACAATCTCCCTACTTAGCAACGCTATGAAGAGCAGCCCCTAACTTAGCAGCTACTATATGCCAGGCTCTGAGCTAGGGTCATCGATAAATTCCTGCTGTTGACCCTGAAGAGTAATACACTAACAGTAAGAGGGGTAGCTCTGTGCGGCCTGATGTGGTAGCCACTAGCCACATGTGGCTACTAAGATTTAAAGTCATTAACAATTGAATAAAAGTCAGTTTTTTGGTTGCACAGCCACCCCTCACCTGGTCAAAAGCCACATGTGGCTAGTGGCCACGGAGTTAGACGGCTCAGAACAGAACATTCCCGTCACTGTAGAGAGTTCTGGCAGCAGCACTGAGGTAGGGCACCTGAGAGGTAGGGTAAAAGTACAGGCTCTCAAACCAGATCCTTGGTTCTGCCCCAGAGTCATTTACCCATTCTGTAAAATGGGTACACTGTCTATGCCTTCCATAGAGTTTGATGTAAGGATGTGATGCTAGGAACAGCCAGGCATATAAGTGCTAAAATGTACATTAAAATTTAAAAAGCTTTCCACCCACGCTCAAGGAGTGACTAGTGATTAAACCAGGATTAAGACTGTTTGGCCCTGCAGTCCATGCCCTTCGCCTCCAAGCCTCCTTTTATTTAACAGTCACTATATCCAGGGCATGAAGCAGCTCATTTCACTGCCCCCTCCCCCTCGCTGACCGGGTTCCATGCTGTGAGCCCTGTTTACAGATGAGCAAACTGAGGCTCTGTGAGTGGATGTCCACACAACCATCCCAACTTGAACCTAACTTTGATGGGCAACAAGGCCCATGTCCTGGGCACTGCGGCCCCTGCCTCCCAGAGGCCTCCCTGGGAGCCGAGGTCTTGGAGGCCAGAATGGAGGCAGGAAATGAGCATGCTGGGCCCTCCTCTGCCAGACTCATTCTCAGGGATAATTTTAGACTCGGTCCCACCCAGGCTCAGGCCGAGGAGGCCCGTCGCGATCTCCGCAGGTGCCGGCGGCCTGGAGGGGCTGCCCTTTGGAAGTCGGTAGGATCAGCATTGAGCCACATTTTTATGGAGCCCACTCTTTGTCACGGTTAAGCATTTTTCCCTTTTAAAGCGCATTCATGCTACAAGGCCTGGATCCAGGGGAGTCGCAGCTGAGTCACCTAATTTGCCCTTATGGACTGCAGCTTTCGGCTTCTTAGTTTAGCTGTTCTTCGGTGCCTCAGACAATTTCTTTCCTCTCCCAGCGCCAGGGCAAGAAATATTGTGTCCTTTTGAACTGAACCACCCACTGTTTTTCACTTCGCCAGAGCACTCTCCCTTTTCTGAAGGGATGCTCCGAGGGGGGTGGGTGGGGAGCTTCTGCCCACTCCATTATCCACAAAAAGTCCCAGAAATAGAGGCTCTCAGCTGGGTGGGAACGGGCCAGCATCAGAGGAAAAAGCGCAATAGGAGCTGAATCAAAGCAAATAGAAGGCGTCCAGGTGGCCCTGGGGAGAAAGGCCCGGGGAGACTGCACGCCATCTGGGCTGCAGGAGACCTTGAATCACCGGGGAAGCCTTTTATTAGAATCTCTCCCCTCCGACAGCCTCATAAATAAGAAACGCAGGTATTTCTGCTGAGGCACCACTTACTGCTCCTGCCCGTACAACTGATTCGACACCAGGAATATTCTAATGGACTTGGGCAGCTCTGATGAGGCACCTCACACCTCACCGGTCCTCTCGCTGCATTTATAACCCAGGTGTCCTCTGCACCTGTCAGTCACCTTAACCGTCAGCCCTTTCCTGGCTGAAAAGTAGACAGCAGCTGAGAACGTGCTGGACTTCCACATGTCTAAAGGCAGGACGTGAGACAGGCACAGGTGTGTGAGAAGCAGGACTGTGAGATCGACAGGCAGGCCTCGGACATATTGCAGGTTCGATCCAGACCACCCCAATTAAACGAGTATTGCAATGAAGTGAGTCATAATCTTTTGCTGGTACAGGGTCTTGCCTTTAATTTTTTAAAAATGCAACATCTGTCCGGCCTCTGTGGCTCAGTGGTTGAGCGTCGACCCATGAACCAAGAGGTCACCGGTTAGATTCCTGGTCAGGGCACATGCTCCAGTTGTGATCCCCAGTAGGGGGCGTACAGGAGGCAGTCAGTCAATGATGTTTCTCCCTTCCTTCCTTCCTTCCTTCCTCCCTTCCTTCCTTCCTTCCTTCCTTCCTTCCTTCCTTCCTTCCTTCCTTCCTTTCTTTTTCTTTCTTTTTTTTTTTTTGGCAGACAACTGTTTAGTTTTTATTTCATAATCATAAACTTAACTCTGCAATCCAGCTAGACTGGGAAGGGGGTAAGGAAATTATGGAACCCAGTGAACTGTGGCAAGAGCACAGAGATTATAGAACATTCCCAGCAAATCGGGGTGAAGGGGTGCTCTCCTGAGCTACCAAAGGAATGGCCTGGTGGTAAAGATAAAACACAAGTCAAATTTATTAGAGTTGCCCACAGTCAGCAATGGTGATCTTCTTGCTGGTCTTGCCATTCCTGGACCCAGAGCGCTCCATGGCTGCCACAATATCCATCCTTCGGTCACCTGGCGAAGACCACATGCTTGCCACCCACCCACTCGGGCTTGGCAGCGCCGATGAGAAACTGGGCACCGTTTGTGTTCGATCCAGCATTGGCCGTGGACAGGCGCCAGGACCTGTACGTTTCAGGATGAAGTTCTCGTCCTCAAATTCCTCCCATAGATGGACTTGCTGCCTGTGCCATTGTGACGTGTGAAGCGACCACCCTGGCACATAAATCCCGGAATAATTCTGTGAAAGCAGGAACCTTCGTAACCAAAGCCTTTCTCCCCGGTGCTCAGAGCAGGGAAGTTTTCTGCTGTCTTTGGAACTTTGTCTGCAAACAGCTCGGAGGAGACACGGCCCGAGGGCTGGCCGTCAACGGGATGTCGAAGAACACGGTGGGGTTCACCGTGGCTGGTCACAGGCGGCTCCGGGGCGGCGGCTGCTGCAAAGCCCATGATGTTTCTTTCTTATGGATGTTTCTATCTCTCTTTCCCTCCCCCTTCCTCTCTCTCTAAAAATCAATAAAAAATATATTTTTAAAAATAAATAAAGCAAGCAACATCTGTGGAGCACAAAAAAGCAAAGTGCAATAGAGGGAGGTTTGCCTGTGCTGATCTATCCGTCACAGTGAGCACTTACCGAGCACCTGCCTGTGGCAGGCATGAACGCACTGAATCCTCGCAACAACCCTATGATTATCACTGTACAGAGAAGGAGATTGTAGCACAGGGAGGTATGTAGCTTGCCCCAGGTTGCACAGCCAGTAAGTGGCAGAGGTGGGAACTGAACCCCAGCCACCTGGCTCTAGAGCCTTACCCACTATGCTACCCAGCCTGGCATGTGTCATCTCAATTGCTCTGAGAAGCTCCCCATCAAATATCAATTCATGTACTGGCTTATTCTATGCACCTGGCTCTGGCTGAGTGGCAGGGATGGGGTGGGGACACTAGAAGACATGGAAGAGCCTTGCTTCTACTTGGTAGACAAGGCCACCATGCTGAGGGAGCAGCAGTGAATGACAGCAGCAGCAGGACTGTCCCCCTGGACCACAAATGCTGGAGACACCACAGAGGGTGGTCGGGGGTCTGGTGAGCTTTGACTCTATTCTCCCAGCTCCCTCAGCCAGGCACCATTCCTGACTCTGTCCTCCCCTCCCACTGCCACATTTTCCCTCCTAAAAATCTCTTGACTCCACCCCTCTCTTCCTCCCCGCATGACCAGCCCTGCCAGGGCACCCCCACATCTCCCTCCTGGGAACTCCACACGTCCTCGCTGCTCTCTCAGCTTCTCTCCTACGCACCCCCAATAAGTCCACTCTGCCCTTCACGGTCTTTCCTAAACTTTAAAATCTAACGGGGGCATCCAATCATGGCATTCCCTCTGCTTAAAACCCTCCATTGGGATAAAGTCCACATTCCCATATGTGGCCTACAAAGACCTATCAAATCTACCCAGCCTCACCGCTCACCTCTTACACCCTTGAACTCCATGATCCTGCCCTCTAGAAATACTCAGAGCCCCCAGATTCTGTGTCCTTCCTCAGTGCTGGGCCTTCCCCTAGGCTGCTCTCTCTCCTCCCATCCCCTCTCTTCTCTCTTGACTTGGGTGAATCCACTGGCTCTGTTGGATAGTGCATCTTTGAGGAAGTCTCAGCTTCCCCATCTGTAAAATGGACTTACACCTATCTCTTGGGGAGACATGAGGATCAGGTGACGTTGTGGCCAATAAAACCCTATGCAGTGCTTGGTATACAGTCAGCACTCAATAATGGTACCAAAAATGACGATCAGCTTGCCTCTACATACAGATGTCATGCAAGTACCCAGATCAAGCAAAGATACCACTTCAGAGGTTTCCCATCCCTCTTAGATAAAATGCAAACACCGTGGTTGTCACAGCTGGCCTCCAAGAGGGTCCCAGGGTGCCTGCCCACTTGTGAAGTCCCCTCCCACTCTGTGCAGCACTAGCATCTTGCCTAAATGTGTGACTTCTGAGGCTGCTTCCTTGCTTTCTTGGATCACTCGCTCTGGGGGCAGCCAGCCGCCATGTTGTGAGGATGCTCAAGCAGCCCTTTGGAGGGGTCCACATGGGAAGGAACGGAGGCTTCCAGCCAAGTCTTCAGATAAGGCAGCCACATCACCCAATTAAGGTGCTTCTGACCCACAGAAACTGTGATGAATATACGCTGTTCCCTTAGGCCACTACGTGTGCAGCTAATACAGTGGCTCCAAGACCCGGCCTTGCCCGCCTGTCCAACCCCATCTCCCTCCCTCTCCCGTTTGCTCTCCCACTCCAGCCTCACTACCCTTCCTTGTCCTGGTCCCACCTCATGCCCTGTGAGCTTCTTCCCTTCCCCTTTGTCCCACAATCTCTCACGATTGGCTTCTTTCATCCCCCGGACCTCAGTTTCAGTGTCATCTTCAGAAAGTGTTCTTGAATGACCCTCATCTCCAAAGCACGCTTCGCTGCCCTAAACCTGGACCTCACCCTGCAAATCTCTGTGCATTTCCGTGTGACATGTAACACCACAGATAGATCATCGGTGCATTGAGCATTACATGTCTCCCCTGCCTCCCAGCTAACATCGCGACTCCACAGGGCAGGAAGGCAGTTTTAATCATTCTGTGTCCTCGGCACCTAGGATGACACCTGGCATACGGTTGGACCTCAAAAAGGTTCATTGGGCGAATAACAGGCCATGAAATTGTCTCATCTGCTTATTTACTTGGTTCTGACTCATCTCCCCACTAGACTAGGAAAATGGGGCATGCCTGTCTTACCCGGGGTTTGGAATGATGTCTGGAACTGGTGGGGACTCAGTAAATAATCCTATCGAATGTCGACCGAGTGCTGACTGCGTGAGAGGCTCTCTCCCGAGCCCTGCGCATGTTCTAACGCATCTTATCCTCACAGCAACTCTGTGGGGTGAAGACGACTGTGACCCCCATTTCGCAGGTGAGGAAACTGAGGCACAGAGAGGGACCTGAGTTACCAAACAGTAAGCGGCAGACAGAGCGGGAACTGGGACAGTGGCAGCCCGGCTCCGGAGCCAGGCTCCTAGGCAGGCAGCGCGGTGTGGCCGCCTCCTCCGCCGGCTGCCCAGGACCCTCACCCCGTCGCGCGGCCCAGGAGGCAGCCGAGATGCCCAGCTGGGCTTGGCCGGGGAGAAGGAGCGGGCGGCGGCTGGGCAGCCGGAGAGGCTTTCCCCATTTCCAGGGGACGGAAAGGCTCACCTCATCGGGAAAGAACGCCCCGTTCCGTGGTCGTGGCAGGGAGCGAGGTGTCTCCCCGGCCTGGTTCATGTCGAAATACATTGTCTTGCTTTTAATAGCCTCCTCAATCAGCTCTTGGAGCTTCTCATGACTGTCTGTTCCCAAAATAATACCAGGCACTGCTTTTTCCAGCTCAGAAGTGCTGAATCTTGCTACCTCCCAATCCGCGCTGGCGGCCACCAAGCCCTAGTCATCCCAGGGTCCCCCCCGGCCGGAATGTGACCCAACAGGGAGGTTCCCCAGGCATTTGGAGAGAACCCCCGACCTCCCTTGCCAGCTGATGGGGCTGCTGACAGCAAGTTTCCAGAGAGCCTGGCCTCGGGGCTGCCTGTGCTGCCCCCGCCTGCGCTGCGGAGGGGATGTGACCTAGGCCAGCGGCAGCCCTCAGCCCTCGGATTGCCCCGGGCCCTCCGAGACGGGGAAGATTTTCCTAGAAGCTGGAGTGCTGACGTGGAGCGAGAGGGAATTGGCTTTTGGCTCTCAACGCTGTGATCGGCTTGGCTTGCCTCTCTCCTTCTGTGTGCAGAAGGGAAAGGAAAGGGGGGTGGGGAGGGAAGGTTTATCTCTTTTGCATTCTTCTGAGAGCTAAGCTCAAAACGTCCAGGCTTTCATTTGTTTAAAAAAAAAATATCTGGGGTGCGTAAAACTAGAATTTTTTCTCCTCGTATTTTAAAAATCAATTGGGCTATCTTGTTGCTTTGTTTATTCGTTCAACAAACACTGCCAAGTACCTGCAATATTCTAGGCCTGGGATGCAGCCGTGAGTAATAAAGATGATGTACTGCCCCTGCCGAGGTATGTGCCGAGAAAAACAACGTGGATCAAGGAGGTAGAAAGGACCAGGGGAAGAGCCGGTTTAGCTGGTGGTCAGGGAACAGGACTGGGGTGGGGTATCCCTCAGCCGGCCTGTGCCCTCTCGCAATCCAGGACCGCTGGCTCTTAACCACTCGCCTACCTGCCTGCCTGATTGCTCCTAACCACTCTGTTTGCCTGATGTTTGCACATGCTGTTTGCACAGGCGAATTTCGTGGAACAGGCCTCTAGTTAATAATAATAGTTGCTAAAATGCATTGTGTGTTTATGCCTTGCCCTGTTACAAGTGTTTGACAGGTATTAATTCATAACCTTTCAAAGAAGTGCAAATATTCTCCTTTTACAAAGATAACAAAAGAGGTTCAATGACTTGTCCTAGGTCACCTGGTAGAAGAGCCTGGAATCAAACCCTTAAAGAGACAGGACATACTCCCTACTTCCCCTTCTCGCCTTCCTGCTGAAATGGGGACATGTTGGTTGGAGCACAAGCAGCCACTTTGGGCCATGAGGTTAACGAAGACCAGTTCCCTGAAGACACCAGTTAATGAACACACCGCTTCACTGAAGAGGTGGCACTGAGCAGCACTGAATTGGGTCTGAATCTGGCTGTGCAGATAGCAGGGGGAACGCATTGAAAACAGAGGGAACAGCATGTGCAAAGGCCCCGAGGAAGTATACTCTATGGTAGTGAGCCTGCTGTCACTGGAAATATTCATTCCTTTATGCATTGGACAAGTTTTCTGGGCACCTGGCATGTGGGCCTGAACTTGCTGCTGGGGATACAGTGGGGGGAACAAGACAGACAGTGCATGTCTTCAGGGAGCTTTCTGTCCAGGGTGGCAGGAGAGGACAGCATACATTACCAAGCAGGGTTCCTGGGCTGCAATGGGAGAAGCTTAGGAGCCACAATACACAGGGGAAGGCAATGGAGCCTAGTTATGGGGGTGGGATGGGCCTTTGGGAACAGTGCCATCTAAACAGCATCAATAATAATAAAAGTATAATATGCTAATTAGATCAGACAGCCAAACAACCTTCCGGATGTCATTCCAGACGAAACCACGGCAGCTGGGGCCAAGGCAGAGGCGGCCAGGGGTGATCAGGCAGGCAGGGGAGCGGTTAGGGGCAATCAGGCAGGCAGGCAGAGTGGTTAGGGGTGATCAGGCAGGCAGACAGAGTGGTTAGGGGTGATCAGGCAGGCAGGCAGAGTAGTTAGGGGTGATCAGGCAGGCAGGCAGAGTGGTTAGGGGCAATCAGGCAGGTAGAGGGGTTAGGGGTGATCAGGCAGGCAGACAGAGTGGTTAGGGGTGATCAGGCAGGCAGGCAGAGTGGTTAGGGGCAATCAGGCAGGCAGAGGGGTTAGGGGTGATCAGGCAGGCAGGCAGAGTGGTTAGGGGCAATCAGGCAGGTAGAGGGGTTAGGGGTGATCAGGCAGGCAGACAGAGTGGTTAGGGGTGATCAGGCAGGCAGGCAGAGTGGTTAGGGGCAATCAGGCAGGCAGAGGGGTTAGGGGTGATCAGGCAGGCAGGCGAGCAGTTAGGGGCAATCAGGCAGGCAGAGTGGTTAGGGGCGATCAGGCAGGCAGAGGGGTTAGGGGCAATCAGGCAGGCAGGTAGGCGAGTGGTTAAGAGGCAGCAGTCCCAGATTTCAAGAGGGTGCAGGCTGGCTGAGGGACACCCCGCCCCATGCACGAATTTCGTGGAACAGGCCTTGTGTGTTTATGCATTGCCCTGTTACAAATGTTTGACATGTATTAATTCAATAATCCTCATAACCTTTCAAAGAAGTGCAAATATTCTCCTTTTACAAAGATAACAAAAGAGGTTCAATGACTTGTCCTAGGTCACCTGGTAGAAGAGCCTGGAATCAAACCCTTAAAGAGACAGGACATGCTCCCTACTTCCCCTTCTCTCCTGCCTGCTGAAATGGGGACGTGTTGGTTGGAGCACAGGCAGCCACTTTGGGTCATGAGGTTAATGAAGACAAAGCTGCCGGATAAAAGGAGCTCAGGTCCCTAAGGATCATGGGGGCTCCATATCAACCCTGACCCCTTCATCTCCCACGCAGGCCTTTGGTAAGAGAAGAATAAAGAGCTAACCTGTTTAAGCCACTGCTATTTAGGGATCTTTAGCACAACAGCTAAACCTGTGTCCTCACCAATATGGATCTTATTTTAAACGTGTGAAGACCTCAGGTGCAGAGACATTGAGTAGCATGATCAGATATGCACTTGAGAAAGATGGCCAGCCATGGGAGGGGTTAAGGTTCGGACTCCAGAGCCAGCCGGCCTGGACACAGCTCCCAGCTCTGCCTCTCCCTAACTGTGCGATCGGAGGCCAGTTCCTTAACCTCTCTGCCTCTCAGTTTCCTCACCTGCAAAATGGGGGTACTAGTGGCCGACGGGAGAGCTGTTTTGAGGAGTTAGCACATACCAGGGCTTAAAATAGCACCTGGCACATATGAGGGAGCTTTGGGCTCGGTGAGAGCTGCTGTGGGGGACACCTCACCTGAGCATTTGGTCCTGAGGGAGAGCACTCTGGAGGCTCCCCCTCCCAACAGGCTCTGGCAGGGCCCTGGGAGCGCAGAGAGAGGCCTTCATTTGCCAGCAGAGGAAACGGTCCCTGAGGGAGAACAGCTGAATGGGCGGGCGGTAACCACCCGGAAAGGTCACTGGGCCCGGGGGCTGTATAGAGTGGGGTGTAGGCCAGACCACGTTGCAGAAAGCCACCTCGGCGCCATCCAGCCCAGGAAGCCGAGCCTGGGAGCCCGCGTGGCAACAGGGCAGGCCCTGCTGTGCGGCCCTTTCCCCCAGCGGGAGCCCTAGAAGATAAGAAACTCGGCTTCCGGAGGATCCGCTCCGAGCCGTCCCGCTGGCTCCTCCGGGCTTGTCAAAATATTTCTTTGTGGAGCCATCCCTGTTTTTCCATGAATAAAAGTATTTTTGGGCTCCTGGCAACAATAAGTGAGTGTTACAAAAGAGGTCTGCCTTCCAAGGGAAACAGCTCCTCCCGCCCGGGGCCATGCGCGGGGGCCTTCGTTCTTCTGGGGCTCCCTGCGCTCTGAGCCCCGATCGGGGGCCTGGGGAGCAGGCTCTGGGTGCCCACCTCCGCCAGGGAGACACGCGAGAGGGCAGTGCCACTGCTGTTAGGATCCCCGGCCTTTCCTAGCACAAGACATGCCGCGTCCATCTCTCCCTCTAGTCCAGCGGTTCTCAACCTGTGGGTTGCGACCCCTTTGGCGGTCGAATGACCCTTTCACAGGGGTCGCCTAAGACCATCCTGCATATCAGATATTTACATTACGATTCATAACAGTAGCAACATTACAGTTATGAAGTAGCAACGAAAATAATTTTATGGTTGGGGGTCACCACAACAGGAGGAAGTGTATTAAAGGGTCACGGCATTAGAAAGGTTGAGAACCACTGCCTAGTCGGTCAGTCGGTCGGTCAACAGGCATCTGTTGGGGACCTGCTTGGGCCCAGCACCACGCGGACAGGAAAAACCGTCTTGGCCTAGAGGAGCTCAGGCCTCGCAGGGCGACCGACGTGGAAGCAGGTGGTCCCGCAGGGGCCCTGGCGATGTCTTCCTGAGGACGAGGGAGGACAGAGTGGAGAGGGGTGCACGTGGCGCCGCGGTGAAGGCTGTGGCTCTGGGCCCCAGTTCAGCTCCACCACTTCCTGCCCATGGGACCTTGCAGCCAGGGGCTCAACCCTTCAGGGAGTCAGTTTCCTCATCTGCAAAATGGGGACACAATGGGAGTCATATAAGAAACAGGCTCAGAAGAGAACACTATTCAGTGCACAAGTGTTAACTATTAAACGTTGTTAAAACTGTAGATATTTGTTCCTCCCCCACACGGGCCTCTCCTCGGGGCCACTTGAGCGCCCTCATGCATGGCGCTGGCTTCCCTCGGAATGAGCAAGTAAGTGAAGAAAGAGAACCAGGCAGAACCAGAGGCCGTGGCTGGTCGCAGAAGTCATGCTGTGACTTCCATCGCGCCCTTTCAGAAGACTCCCCAAGTCCAGTCTACATTCAAGGGCAAAGGGATTGGGCCCCACCGTTGCCTTTTGAAGGGCAGTGTGTCAGAGAACTCACAAATCCAGTTTAAAATCACGAGTGACCAGCTAGGCTCTCTGAGCAGACCAGAGGGCCTCAGACCAGCTTCCCAGACCAAAGGAGAACAGGCAGGAGTCCACTCACACGAAATGCTGACCAGTCCAAACCCATCTGGCAGACGGCAAGGAGACCAGTCGCCTGCGTGAGGATGGGAGGTCAAGTGCAAAAGGCGGCGGAGAGGTTCTGTGTTTTGACTGGGCTGGTGGTCAAAACTGACTGAGCTGTGCACTTAAAATGTGCATTTCATTATATGTAAATTATAACGTAGCAAAGTTGACTTTAGAAAATACCAGCTTGCTGACTCAGGGTACTCACTGTTCCTACAACTTCTTTGGTTTAGGTCAGGGGTTGACACACTATTACCAAATCTGGCCCATTACCTGCTTTTTATAAATAAAGCTTTATTGGAACGCAGCCATGCACATTTGTTTATGGAGTGTCTAAGGTTATTTTCATGATAAAATGACGGTAGTACAACTGAGTTGCAATAGAGGCCATACGGCCTGCAAAGCTGAATGGATCTACTACCAGGCCCTTTATAAAGTTTGTTGATCCCAGCTCTAGAGGAAAACTAAGAGATTCATGCTACTGTTACTCATTTTCAGGGCCAATGGGCCCAAATTCTCTCTTTTATTTTTTTACCCCAAAACTGCTGCAGCCCCCAATTCACATGTACGCATGGCAGTTTCTCCCAGCAGCAGGCCGATGCGGGAAGATCCAAGTCCTCTGGACAGTTCCTGGCTTTTCCCCATTTGGGAACCATTTGACATTTCTTTAGAACGCTTTCTGCAGCCCACCCTTTAGCGTCTGGAAGCCTGAACTGGTGAACAAGCCCTCAAACGGAACCCGGCCCCACAGAACAGGAGTTGGTGGAATTTCTGTCACTAGCAACACTGGCTTCCTAAGTCTGGAAATGCTGTCCCAGCTGCTGAGAGCAGCCACCTCACTGCCATGAAGAAAGACAAGGGCAAACGAAGGGAAAGGCAGCGAAGTGGAGCCAGCACCTTGATCGTGCCATTCCTGAAACCCACCTCACCACCGAAGCATGCGGCAATGAGATGATACACTGCCTTAAGGTTTAAGCCAGTTTGAGTCAGTTTTGCATGACATGCAGCCAAAAGTGTCCCAAGTGACACACTCGGTTTTCTCGCGTGTAACACAGAGACGATCCCACTCAAACGGCAGCTGTGAGGACTAGAGACCAGCTATGCAGATTCCAGCCCAGAGCGAGCAGGCCCAGCGGGGCCTCCGCAGACGGTTCCCTTCCTTTCTCTGGCTTTTCTTCCCTCCCTCACGGCCCCATGAGCGCAGGCTGGGGGCCATGTCATTTTCAGTCGTGCCAGGTAGGACGGAACCCTCCATGTGGAGTGGTCACTGGTCCCTCAGGTGAAATCAAGAGCGACACTGGGAGGGCAGTCCAGGGGACAAGAGCTGGGACTTCCCCCAGCCCCGGGGTAGTGAGGAGGCCCGCACCACACACCCCTTCCCCACCCTGTCTAGCCATGGGGAGGGGCTCCATCCCAGTTCACGGCTGGGTCATGTGGCGACGAGGTGGCGGGCTTGTGGTGAGTTGCTGTGAACGGACAGAAACTGTGGGGCCTGGAAGCAGAATCTGAAAGCAGTTTCTCTTCAGAATCTTCTTTCCTGCCACCCGATAAGCATTTTGACTCGCCGCAGCAGAGCGGTGACACCAAAGAGAATGATCGCGAGGCATTTCTTTCCAGTCCCCAGTGGAGCGTCACACGGTGTTTGTCATAAATCTGCGTGTCCCCTCGTCCAGACACTGTCGTCGCCAGGGAGCGCTGGCTCTGCTGCCTGCCCGCCCGTGGACACGCCATGTAGACACGTGAAACCTGTGCCTCTCCGAACACAAGAATGAAGAAGCATGTGGCCACGCACTGAAAACCCGATTAGACAAGCAAGGTGAGCGTCCTGAGCAAGGACCATGAGCGTAACTCAGCCGAATGCTCTTTGCTACCAAGTACCACTGGTATTCCCGGGGCAGGACCACCGGCACCAGCGGTGCCGGAGACCAGACTCTCCAAAGACCAGTGACCCCGAGGGTCTCGGATTGAAAGAGAAATGTTATCCTGCACTTCAGAAGCCAGTGGGGAAAATGCAACCCGCGCTTCTTAATCCCTTCCCCATTTCCGCAGAACAGTCACGGGGGTGCCAAGCACCGCGGAGGAAAAATGTTCAATAATTGGTGATAACTGTGCATGGTGCCGGGGGGCTGCTGGAAATACCAGGGGGACCACTTTGTACATCATATGATTATCTAACCACTGTGCTGTACACCTGAAACTCATACAAAATAATACTGACTATAAACTGTAATTGAAGTAAAACAATTTTTTAAATAAAAATAAATTTTTAAAAATGCAATTGGTGTTGTCACAAATATGTTATATATTGAAATAATAAAACATCTCTGGTCCTAGCTGGTTTGGCTCAGTGGACAGAACATTGGCCTGAGGACTGAAAAGTCCCGGGTTCGATTCCAGTTAAGGGCACATGCCCAGGTTGCAGGCTCGATCCCCAGTGGGGGGCATGCAGGAGGCAGACAATCAATGATTCTCTCTCATCATTAATGTTTCTATCTCTCTCTCCCTCTCCCTTCCTCTCTGATTAAAAAATAATAATTTTTTTAAAGTTATCTATTAAATAAATAAATAAATAAAAATAAAATGTCTGTATACAATGAAAGAGGGGAAGGAGAAGGAACAGGAGCAGGAGAGGAAGGACAAAGAGAAAGAAAGAGAGAAAGAAAGAAAGAAAGAAAGAAAGAAAGAAAGAAAGAAAGAAAGAAAGGAAGAAAGAAAGAAAGAAAGAAAGAAAGAAAGAAAGAAAGAAAGAAAGAAAGAAAGAAAGGAAGAACTGAGGGAGGGAGGGTGTCATGTGATCAAGGCCTAAGGCAATCAGCACATGGAGTTCCCCTGACCTCGGTGATGGTTTAGGGATGAGCACGGCCAGGTTAGGGCCAAGGGGTCTTCAGCTGGGCTGTGGGCAGACGGCTCTCCCGCCGGCAGGGAAGGGGGAGGGATGTGACCGCTGCAGGAGGGGCAAGCTGGGGTCGAGTTGGTGGGGCAATAGCAGAGCCCAGAGAGTGAGAGGGAAGCCCTGATGTTTGAAACCCTGGATCCAAATGAGCCTGTAGTCCCCCCGAGATTCTCAATAATAAACTCTGCCTATTTACTTAGACCCGTTTGTAAGGTCGCAGAGGGCATGGGTTGAATTTGCATTTCAGATAGACTAAGTTCTCAGCATAAGTCCTTAGCACAGAACCTATTTATGCTAAACAATTATCATTGTTAAACTGAAACCCAAATTTAACTGGTTGTCCTGTGTTCTAAGTGGCAACCCTACCGGTTTGGGCCAGGTTTCGGGTCATTGGAACCCAGGGGTGTCTTCACTGATGCCCAGCCCCAGCCCCTTCCCTCAGGGCAGAGAGGTACCCTGGCCTGCCTCCTGCCCGGACCAGCCCATGGCCCACAGGAGGAATTCACGGTCACTCCATCGCCCTCCCCTGGACCGGGACGTCTCCATTAGCAAGGACCCCACCATGGTGGAGACCCACCGCCCCCCCACCCCCATTTGGAAATTACTCTCTCGCAAAGACGCCATTCCAGCAGCAGGAGAGACGTCCTCCTTCTACAGATGAGTAACCTGAGGCTCGGAGGCCTGGTGGCGCACGCAGGGTCGTGCAGGCAGTAAGCGGTGGGGCATGTTTAAGAACAAGACCAGGCTCTCGGAATCCCACTTGCGAGCAGGAGGGACTGGGCAGTCGCTGCTCCCAAGGCTCCTCCGGAGGAAGCCCTGTCCCCATCCCCTGGGTAAGGCCGGAGTCGCTGCGCTGGGAGCAGCAGAAAGCCCAGCGGGCCGGTCCCTGCGGGGTGGCAAGGGCCTGGCACCGGGAAAGGGGAAGGACATCGGACGCGTTGTCCCCAGCTCTTCGGGGACCAGAGGACGCTGTGGGGCGTCGGGGGCAAGGCCTCTCCCAGGCGCCTCTCCTCCCGGGCGCCTCACTTTCCGCTTCGGTTTGCCTTCTTTCTTTCTCCTCCTCCTTCTCTCTCTGTTGTTACCACTTAAGGAAATAAATAAATAAAGCAAACCAACAAAGCAAACATCTGGAAAGCTTTGTGGAAAATGGACCCACCCTCCCCAGAGTCAGAGCGCAGCCGCCCATGGGATTCGCAACTGGCCCCCAAATGCTCTCCGAGGAGAGACGCCGGCCCCTCTGTTCTCCTCCCAAAGCCCTGTCTTCGCCTGGGGTCGCGTCCTTCCACACTCACCCCCACCTCCGGGGGTGGCTCCCGGCTCGCAGCCCTGACTGGGGAGTGCCCGGCAGGCTCCTGGGCTCCCTGCCTTACGCCCAGCATATTCCGGTCCCACCCCACCAGTGTCCCTGCCGCTGGGCCTCATTTCCAACCTGGCAGCCACTGCCCTGTCTCAGACGGACGTCCCATTCCTCCTGACCCCCCACAAGCCTCTTCTCCTCCCGCTCCCCCCACCTCTTCTCCTTCCACACCAACCAGCCCTCTCCCTCCACACCAACCAGCCCTCTCCCTCCACGCCAACCAGCCCTCTCCCTCCACCACCAACAAAGGTATCTTCTCAAAGGACAGCTTGACTGATAAGATCACTGCCCTGCTCAATAGCCCGCTGTGGCTCCCACCGCCTCCTGAAACAAATACCAGCCTGCCGTGGTGGCAAACTTGCCATGGATGTCTGCTGTTTGGTTTTCCAGCACCTCTTCTCTTCCTTCGCTAACTCCACTCTCGTTTTCTTAGGGAGGGAGTGGGGAGGCTGCCCTCAGTCCCAGGGCCAGCAGGAGGTTGTGTGACCCAGACTGGGCCGATGCACGTGCTACCTTCTCCTCAACACAGGAGTCACAGGAGCTGGTCAGGGTTGGCCACATGAGCCAGGTCTGGCTGGATCTCTCTCTCTCTCTCTCTCTCTCTCTCTCTCTCCAGGACAGGAGCTGCTAATGGCTAATGCTAATGGCTATGTCTATCTTCCCAACACAAGGGAGAGCAAACTCAGGGGGAAAGCAGAGCTGTGAGATCAAGAAACCAGTGGTCTCTAACGTATCGTTAAGCCCCTGGATACAGCTGTGCCTGAAGCCAGTCACACCCACTCACTACATCCCTCTGTTTTTTAGGACTGAACTGGTTTGACACGAGTTTCTGTCTCTGACAACGCAACAGTATGGTTCCGACTTCCTCTTCCGCTGTCCTAGTTTCCCGCACGTCTGTGCTTCTAGGAAATGGCCTCTTGAACTGTTAGCAGAACCTACCCCACACTCTGGCCCCTGTGCCTTCAGTCCTGCTGTTCCCTTGACCTAAAATGCCCCTTCCCATCGCTGCCTACCCAAATGCAGCTTCTCCTTGAGGTGTTTCCCGGTCCCTGGGAGGGAGCGCCCTGGGAGACACAGGCGTTGGCGGCCTGTCCGCCGTATTCCAGGGGAAGCACCAGCCACCGCTTTAGAGACCATTTAAGTGCAACTGAACACGAGTTCTATATGAAGGCTACATGGCTGATTTTTAAATTCACAGAAACATATTTTTAACTTATTCCTCACTATATCATGTGGGGTACACTATGGGGGTGGAGCTGTCCAGAGCCTGGTGGGGGCTTTTTACAAATGGGCCAGCCTGCGGGTGGGGGGGTGTCGGGGGTTGACTGCCACAGGGAGC
>NW_005871263.1:348652-382716 GCF_000147115.1 Myotis lucifugus | reverse complement strand
CCTCATTGTCATCGCCTTGCCTTTCTGTCCCTCAGATTCGTGTACTGCGCCCTCCTATCCCTTCTCAGAGACAAGGATGCACTCAACAAGGAGGCATCCTTATTGGCTCCCCCTAAGCACAGCCTGTGACACGGAACCGGAGCTCGGTAAAGGACCTTTGCCTTGCTGTCCACCTGGAGCGGCACCAAGGACACACTCGCCTGAAGCCTTGATGTTGTGACAGATGAGCCTACCTGGCGTCCGTCACTCCACCTTTCCTCTCAGCACCCCGCTTTTTCTTTGGGGAACCACTCCATCTCCGTTCTCATTCTTGTGGCTCACACAGAGTTCACCCCACCTCTCAATAGCATGGGACCCAGACCAGCCAGCCAGGGCTCCCCACAGTCCCACCACAGAAACTGCCTCCGTGCTGGGCGTGTGGCCTGCCTCGGAGACTCAACAAGAAGCAGACATAAAGCACAACAGAGCCTGGAGGTAGGGCAGGTGCCTGCTGGCGTTTCCTCCCTGACCAGCCCTGCCCGAAGCCAGCGCGCTCTGCACTTTGTAGGTAGATGAGCCGGTGAATTCCCAACTCTTCGGGCTTCTGTCACCTACAATCATGAGTCTCAGCTGACACAACTTCCAAGTCTCGATCGTTAAGCCTAACCCAGGGCACAAGGGGTCCATAAACATTTACTCATTCACTAACGGAGAGCAGGGCATGCTCTCTACCCTCTCCCTCACTCTACCTTCCCCACTGTTCACCTAGCTAAGACCCACCCGTCCTGCAGTCTCATCTCCACTGTGACGCCCAGAAAGACCTTTCTTAATTCTCCAGAAAAAAACTAGGCCTCCGCTGGGCTTCACAAAGCCCCAGACATGTCCTTCATGGCACTTCTCACAGTTGGCGATTGCCTAATTGTTGGTGAAACGAATCATTCTACGTCTGTCTCCCCCCAAAACTACAAACTCCACCAAGTCAGACATTGTCTCATTTGCCACTGAATTCTCAGGGCTCAGCACACGGTCGGGGCTCAGCAAATGGCCACTGGATTACTAAACGCATCGACACCACTCAGAAACCAATGAAAAGAATATGGCCCCCTGGTTCCCAGCGTGAGCAAAGGTGGTGGGACCACAGCTGCGATGAGTACCTGGTCCCTCGAAGCAGACTCCAGGGAGAGCCAGGCCTGCGGAGGCGGGAGGAGAACTTGCCTCTTTGTGTGCACAAGCCCACGGGGGTCTTAGCATCAGAACGCCATCAGAAAGCCCAACACAATTTGCGATTCATTACTGGAGACCTAGCCACGCCCTGAAGCAAACGTCAAATTTCACACATTTAATGAACTCCATACTTGAAATATGTGGCCTGTAAAGTCTGATTTACACTGCTGTTAAAATCCTTGGTGCCTAAAAAGGAATGTGAAAAGTATGTATTTGTGCTTAAAGAGGAGGCTCTTTTTTTTTTTAGACGTTAATTCACTCCAAGGCTTATAAACGTTCCCTAAAGCATTATTTCAATTGCAATATTTCTTTCAGCACCTCAAATTTAGTTACCGACTTTTGAGAAAAGTGGCTGTGTTCGGTCACACACCAGGGGAGGCGCCACCATGGAACTGTCAGCTCTCGGGCAGGTAAGCGGAGCTGACAGCCAGGCTCGGACAGCCCCCAGCAGGCAGCGCGGACGGACGGCCTGGCTCTAATGAAAACCTGCCTTAAGTCAACAACGTGCCTGGCAACATGAATTTTTTTTCAGTTCAGCCACAACTCTCACTCATTGGATGCTCCCACCTGGTGTTTCTTTCCTCCCCAGGGTCGCAGACGGCTCTCGTCTTAGGAAGGTTTAGTATCTGGGGAGACTGAGCTCCTAACGGGGGGACAGATGGCCTCCCTCAGAGGTGCCCCCTGGAGCAGTGGCAACACAACCAGCTTTCACGGACACCTTCTGGACTGAAAAGGACACCTCGACCCCATGTTTAAGCCTTCCTGGCTCGGAGAAGTCTGTCCAACAGAGCCCACGATTTGTTTTTTGTTTTTGTTTTTCTTTTAATTTCTTTATTGATTAAGTTATTACATATGTGTCCTTATCCCCACATTAACCCCAGCCCCCCCACTCATGCCCTCATCCCCCTGTTCCTCAGAGGGAAGGTAGGGGAGGGTGGGGGTACGAGGGAGAGATCAACCAAAGGACTTATATGCCAGCCTACAGGCCTAACCAATGGACACAGAGTCCATGATTTCTGAGAGAAAGCCTGGCAGGCCACGCTGGAGTCAGCCAACTGCCAGCCCCTCTCCCTGGCTTCAGGCAGAGCATGGGTCAGATCTGATTGGTCGTTATCTACGTATTCCCCTCTCCAGTGATTGGCTTCGGAGTGGGTGTGTAGCCCAGTACCGGCCAATGAGATGTGAGAGAGGCTTCCCGGAGAAACTGTCAAAGCTGATGGGAAGAGACAGCCTAGAGAAGAGCCCGCCCTCGTTTTTCTGAAGTTCCACCGAGATGCTGAGTCGCCCAGGCGTGGAGCTCAGGGCCTTCATCTGACAGCAGCTGGGCAGGTGGTGCCTGGAGCAGGGAGCCCAGTGGCAAAGCCAGCATCACTACGGTCGTGGGCAAGTGTTACTCTTTGACCACAAAGCAGCCATTCAACCCTTCTTCTTGGGAACACAAGCACAGTCTCTCTAGAGATTCACCTCTTCCCCACGGCAGACAGTCTGGAGGAAGTCGGTCAACATATCCTGACGTGTGACCCCAACTGGGCTCATGCGATTCTCCCCCAGGACACTGACCCTCCAGCGATGCGAGGTGGGGGAGGGGGAGGGGAGAGGGGGGAGGGGGAGGGGAGAGGGGTGGAGAGCGCGGGATGATACAGCTGGAGGAGATAAAACAAACTACAGGGACTCACCGGAGGTGGACTGGCTCCTGCTAAGTGCAGCCCCAGCGGGTCCTGGCTCTTGTCCGGCCCAAGCTGAAGTTCTAGCCTGTGAGCCACTCCGCACCCTGGCAATCAATTCCTTCTCCCTCTTCCTTGGCTTAACCTCGCCAAGAAAAGTTGTGTGCAGCCCCAGAGCTGTAACTGAGACAGAATAGCTCCCTGCCAGGCACTTCCCGCATGTCACCACACTTCCCTGTCTCCAAGATTTATCCATTAGGGTCAGAACGGGCGCAGCGCACATACACACACACACACACACACACACACAGACACACAGACATATTCCCACTTCACATACGAGGAGCTTCAGGCTCAGAGGGTACTACTTGCCCGGCATGTCGTGGTTACTGGGTTGCCAGGTCTGGAATGGAAGTGCATTTTGCTCTCCTTACCTGTTAGATGAGTTTAATTCCACGTGCCCCAGTGCCCCACATGATGACAGTGAGGACGCAGCCTGATAATCCAGGTGGAAGGGACTACGACCCAGCCTACCCCCCCCCCCCCATTGGGAGGCCACGGGGCTCTCTGAAATCTCTGTCCTTGAGAGTCACTTCCTGGGCTCGGGAGGGATTCCCTCAGGAACTGAGAGAGTTCCTCGTGGGCTGGTCCAGCTACCAAAAGCCTCAGCCCTGGACTTGGAGAAGGAACTCGGTCATACCTGGGGGGTGTGGTCTGGTCGCAGGAGCCCATGGCCTGGGATGGGAGTCCCTCGACGTGACACACAGTGAGTCTCTACGCTGGCCTCCACCGGTCAGAAGGCAGCATCTCTGGCTTGATGGACACGGGCCCAGGGGGGTCAACAGAGACATCGACTCACTTCCTGCCGCTCATCAGCACTGGCCACCATTGCTCCTCTCTCTGTTCTTCAATATACGGCACCTCTCCTGCCGCAGGGCATTTGCACATGCCAATCCTCTTTCCTCTCACCCACGAATGCTAGCTCCCCTCATCTTTCAGACTTGGGCTCAAAACCCACCTATTCAAGGACACCCTCCCTGACCACTAAATAGTCTAAAGCAGCCGCACACACTGCCCATCCTTCCCCCCATCCTTCTCTGGCCAGTCTCCCCAATAGCACTGTGCTTTCATTTCACCGTAGTATTTATCACTGTGCAACGCAGTTACCTCACTTGAGCCCTTCCCTCAGAGAGCATACATTTTAGTGGACCAGACTGAAAATAATGCCCTAAGAGTACAGAGTGCCGGAGAACACATACAGCAGAGTGAGGGGTCAGGGGATGCAGGGCTGTGATACTAGATGGGCGGTCGGGGAAGGCCTTTCTAGAAGGGACATCTGAGCAAACACCGAAATGATGCTTCTCTGTTTCTCCCCGTCTAAAACAGAAGCTCCACTTGAGAGCGGGGGCCACTGAGGCTGCTGGGCACTCAGTAGGTGCTCAGTAAATATGCAGGCCATGGCTGTCAAAATGAGTCCTCCGGACAGCCCTGGGGTAGGGGGGGGTCTCTTCACTCCGGTGACGACATTCCCGTGATGACTCAGGCTTGAGGCTTCTACCCCATCCCAAGCTGGCTCTGCTCATGATTAGAAGGTGGGGATCGCCACAATGACAGCGGCTAGAGCATGTTGCAATTCCCGGGGAACTGCTGTGTCAGGGATGGAGGTGAGGAGGGTCCAGGGAATGATGGGATCAGACAAATGGAGCATTCACTCGTCATCTTCGCTGGCATCGCTCAGCCTCCCGTGACACGCCGTCAAGGAATGCAGCTTGTGGAGAGAAGTCAGGCTGCCGCTTCTACCAGGAGCCTTGACGTTGGGAGTTGAAACAGATTAGAGTCAAAAGAGGCAGCTGCCACCCTGGCCGGGTAGGTCAGTTGGTTGGAGCATCGTCCTGTGCACCAAAAGGTTGTGAGTTTGATTCCTGGTCAGAGCACATACCTAGGTTGCAGGTTCAATCCCTGGTGGGGGCATGTACGGGAGGCAACTAATCGATACTTCTCTCTCACATTGATACTTCTCTCTCTCTCTTCCTCTCTCTCTAAAAATCAGTAAAAACAGATCCTCAAGGGGGGATGGGGAGATTAAAAAAAAAAAAAAAGAGGCAGCTGCCAATTTTGGCCCCACCTCTCACCTCGGAGCTGTGTGACCTTGAGCCAGTCCCTGAACCTCTTAAAGTCGTACTGGAAAAAGATGCCAGCCATCTCCCCTCTTCAAAAGGATTCTGTATGGGAAGCACTTTGCACACAGCCAGAGCGCTGTTGACCAGGGCCCACAAACTAGACTAAGAAATGAGTTGATGCAAATTAAAACCACAATGAGATACCACAACGCACCTACCAGAGTGGCTAGAATTAGAAACATTACAATAAAGGGCATGAAACAACAAGCTGGTGGGGGGGAGCGGGTAAGGAGGAGGGGAATAACAAATTACACATTCAACAACATACTGACATCCAGAACATATAAAGAACTCTTAGAACTCAACCATCTAATTTAAAAACTGGGCAAAAGATTTGAACAGCTCACTGAAGAAGATATGTGGACGGCTACCAAGCGTGTGAAAAGATGTCTGAGGTTATCAGCCATTAAGACAGCACAACTAGCTGGCCAGTGTGGCTCAGTGGCTGAGTGTCGATCCATGAACCAGGAGGTCACGGTTCAATTCACATGCCTGGGTTGCGGGCTCGATCCCCAGTGGGGTGGTGTGTAGGAGGCAGCCAATCCATGATTCTCATCATTGATGCTTCTATCTCCCTTTCCCTTCCTCTCTCTGAAATCAATAAAAACGTTAAAAATTATTAAAGAAAGTACAATTAAAACCATGAAGAGCTCCCACGGCACCAATGATGGAGCCACTGGCACTCCCAGGGGGTCCTGACCCCAAAGCAGAATGACACGGCTGGCAAACCGCTTGGCAGGCAGGGTTTTTGTAAACATTTTTACTGAGATATAAGTCACAGACTATAGAATTCACCCATTTAAGTTGTGTAACCACCATCACAATCTAACTTGAGAACATTTTCATCCCCCATAAAAGAAAGCCTGCACCCATCCCCAGTCGCCCCTCTGTCCCCGTCTTCCCAGCCCTTGGCAACCACTAACCCGCTTCTGTCTCTCTAGCTTCCCTCCTCCAACAGCTCATAGACACGAAACCACGTGCCATGGGGCCTGAGCGCCTGGCTTATTTCACTTAGCATGACGCTGGCCAGGTCCATCCGTGTGGTAACATGTGTCAGTCTTCATTCGTTTTTAAGGCTGCATAGTATTCCACTGTGTGGCACACCCCCTTTTGCACCTCCATTCGTCAGTTGGGGGACCCGCTTTGGGGCGATTGTGAACAACGCTCCGATGAAGGTGTGGGCTGCCCGGGGGGCTGGCTTCGTCGCAGCCTCTCTCGGGGTTGTTTTCTCACTTCCCACGTTAGAGGCCACGGCAAGGCCAGGCCCGCTCTCTCCTCAGGCTCCCCACCTTCCGCCGTGCGCTCTGCAAACCCAACAGCGACGGCCTGCGTACTCAGAAACGGTGAAAGTGGTAAATGTTGTGTTATCTCTATTTTACCACAATTTTAAAAAATACTTTAATGTCACCAAGGCTGACGGCGCCCTCTCCATGAGCCAGGCCCTGGGCCACTGGGGGTGAGACGGAAGTCAGTCCCCCAGGCTCCCTGAGACCCCTCAGCGAGAGGCCAAGGTGGAAACCCCAACCACATGGCCACCAGCCACCCACCCCCCACCTCTCACCAGCCTCCAGGTTTATTTTCTTTCGCTCAAAAATGTTTGCCTTCCATTTTACCACATGAATGAATTTATTTTCATGTGAAACAACATTGTTTTAATGTTTTGCCAATTCAATGACTTTCTCCCATTCTCCCTCCCAAATCCCTGTCAATGGAGGCTCAGCAAGTCCCCCTTCTCCTTTGGCCACATCCACCCCAGCTCTGAAGTGGGGGGGCGGCTCCCCGAGGAGGCCCAGGCCAACCCCCAGATAGGAGGGGTTCCATTCCCACTCAGAGCACCGGCTGGGGGAGGAGTCAGACGCCCACTGAAGACAGAGCCGCTGTGGTGGTGGTTGAGGGGGGGGGGGGGCGGGGGGCGATCCAAGCGGGCTGGAACCTCTGCGCCCAAAATCTGAGATCTCCTAAGAGCTCCGGCCAGGTGGGCGCCCTCAGTGTTGGGGTCACCTTGGAGCGGGGGCAGGACGCTGCCTCCTACACCTGCTCCTGCCCTCCACACAGTGACCGATGTCCCAACAGCTGCCATTCTGTCTCCGAGCCTCACCGCTGATCCTCACGCATGGGGCTGCCGCTCCCAACAGGCGAGGAGCAGGATCTCGGGCATTGAAGGAGTCGGCCCCATAACCCCACTCAGTAAGTGTGGGAATCAGTATCCAAACCAAGTCTGCTTCGATTCCGGCTGGGTCCATGGCATGGTGCCCATGCTGCCACCCCCAGAGTCCAGCGCCTCCCCTAAAACGACGTTGCACTCACTGCTTCTCCCGCTGCCCCCACTCAGGGCCCAGAGGGAAGATGGTGCCTTTGGCCGGTCTTCCCCGAGCAGAGGCCATTGCAGAGCAAGTCTCCACGTGGCCGCCAGCCGCCCAGCCCGCGAGCAGACTTCCTCTGGTTCTGGCGGTGATGAGCGGCCTAATAAAATTATGCTAAGTTATGTGCATAGAGAATTGCATCTTACACTCTAATTACTGGCCACGTCTTTGAAGAATCCCTGTGCAATTTCCAGGGTAATCAACTCACCTCTTTTCTTTGGGTCTGATTAGTCGTTCGGGCCAACGTAAGCCCCCCTCCCCCCCTGCCGCGCCCCACTTGAATCAACACGATTCTGGATGTCATTAGCTACTCCAATTGCCTTTTTAAAAATCTGTTTCACATAAAAGGACAAATGAGAATGAATATTTGCCCATCTTTAAGACACTAACTACATTCTTTTCCACAGCCTGTTCTCGTTATTATTTTTCTCCGGGAGGAATTTGAACGCAGCCTGGGCGCCCGCACGCAGCTCATGACTGCAAAAGGCTTCCTCTTCGAAATCTGGCCCAACTGGGCACAGTGGGAAATGTGGTCTCTCCCAGGGAGCAGGCCCCGCTGACTTTTCTCTACCTGTGCTCCCCCAGACTCACCCCCAGTGTTTAGGGGGCAGGCCCTCCGCCACTGCACCGGCGGGGCTGAGCAGAGACCCTCTGCAGTAATGGCTGGAAAGCAAGATGAACCCCATCCAAGAACCGTTATTTCATAGTTAGCGTCACTTACGCCAATAAGTCGGCCCGGTGAAAGGCTGAGGTGGAAATGGGAAGAGGCAGGGATGGGTGAGTGAGGCCGAGGAGCAGGGGAGGAGTGACGGGGGCCCCTTGGACCTCGCTGAAGTGCACTGGGCTAACTTTAATCATGCTTTTGCTCGGCTCTCATCCAAAGCTTCTTAGTCCGAACGCCATGGTCTGTGGGCCTTACTTTCCTTCCCACCCTGATCTCCTCCAGCCCCCCTGCCCTGCCTCAGTCTTAGCACTCTAGCCATGTGCCCCTCTTTCTGCTCCTCCAACATGCCCAGCCTTTGCTACCCCAGGGCCTTTGCATATCCACTGCCTGAATGCCACTTCCTCCAGAGCTCCCCATGGCTCCTTCCTTCTCATCCTTCAGGTCTCTGCTCCACCAGCCCATCCCCAAAGGTGCCTTTTGTGACCCCATCACTCTTCCCTGACTGTCACCATCAGCCCACCCCTCACTCCGCCTGGCCTTAGGTTGCCTCTCATGCACATACAGCAATAAAATCTCTATGAAGGCAGGGACTGTCTATCTTGTTCTGCACTGGGCCTCCAGCCCAAAGAACAGTACCCAACACCTAGTAGGTGCTCAATAAGTATTTCATGAATGAGGACTGAAAATGTCAAAATATTCCAAACAACCCTATTCCCCTTTTTCTTTCTGGATTCTGCAATCTTTCTTGAAGAAAATTTTAAAAAAATACATATTCCTGGGTTTACCTGGACCTGATAAAAGAAAAAATGTTTTGACCGGCCAGGGTGGCTCAGTGGTTGAGCACCAACCTATGAACCAGGAGGTCATGGTTTGATTCCCAGTCAGAGCACATGCCCGGGTTGCAGGCTCCATCTCTAGTGTGGGATGTGCAGGAGGCAGCCGATCAATGATTCTCTCTCATCATTGATGTTTCCACCTCCCTCTCCCTCTCCCTTCCTCTCTGAAATCAATAAAAATATTTTTTAAATGTTTTTCTCTTAAACCTCTTGAAAATGGACAGCAGAGGCTTGGAACGCCACGTTCCGAGGGTGAGCGAGAAGAACCTGCAGCTGAGTTCTAAGAGAAGAGACCTGTCTGGCCTTCGGGCATAGGTTGTGGGGCCGGTGACTTCACATCTGATTCAGTCAGCCACATTTTAGGGGGAATCCATTTCGAAATCAAAACCTCAATATGGAAAGCTCAGGGCACGGCTTTGTTTTGGCATTCCTACAAGGAGTCCGGCTTCTGAAAGACACTACGTTGTAGATAGCTTGTCCACAAAAGGGGGGGTGGAGGGGGGGCAGGCAAGAGGGAAGGAGAGAAGCCCAGGCTCAGGCGGATTTGTCTGCTAAGGGTTCGGATGAAAACTGATCAGGGAATGCGTGATCCTCCAAAAATCCTCCAGCCCCAAAGTGCTTAAGTTACCCCTCTGACCGCAGCCACATGGAGGATGAAATTAAATCCCCTGGAAAGAGTTGACTTTTTTGACATTATGCAATGTTTGGGTGAAAAAAAGGGGGGAAGATATAATAAAAAAAAACCCTCATCTTTTTCCCAGAGGTTAGCAAAGCTATTTCTGGCTTTTAATGATACATCTCACCATCACTTCATGGGGAGTTTTGAGAGGTGCGAAAGGCGGGACTGGCTCTGTTATGTAACCCATTTAAAGTAGGAAATTAGCAAGCCCTGAATGAATTCTGTTACTGTGTTCTGACTTCTGGAAAGTTTGGAGCGACTACAGTTCTATTTTGAGGTGAGCAAATCCATCATTTATAGATCTCCTCACAAATACCGCAGGGCTTCATGTCACCCTGAAAAGCTTCATAATAAAAACAGTTCAAGTACGTGGGGTGTTGGGACATTTCGTCTCAAAACCTTATTCGCCTGAACAGTGAGGAGGGCAAGCCTTCCCCAGTTGCCAATTATTCAAAAATACAAAATACCCAAGATGAAATAAATATTCATCTCCCAGCCCCCGCCCCCCGGTTTTGTGTGTTGTTGTTTTTGTCAAGTTCAGCAAAATAGTCTGGTCAACAACATAAAAAGAAATGTCTGTTTTTAACGGAGCTGTTGGCCATGAAATAAATTCTGAAGCTATGAAAGCAGCATCTTGGGTCCGTGGGGCCTGCCTGGTGGTTGAAAACAGGAAACAGAAATGTCTTTCAGTCCTCGGGCGCCCCCTAGCGGCCGACTGGAGGAGCGTCCGCGGGCTAATGGAATTTCACCGCCTGCAAATGCCATCTCATCCTTTGCTGTCTAATTTTATGTGGCTCAGCCTCTTTATTTTATTAAAAAGAGAATAAAATCCATCAATAAAACAATAAAAAAAAATTTCTGTAATTTTGCTTTTAAACCATCCCCCAATTGTCAGATTAAAAGAAAACGCTTTTATTCTGAGATAACAATGATGAATAGGAAATACAGTGGGGCCTTGACTTACGAGTTTAATTCGTTAAGGAGCTCGTTAAGGAGCTCGTTAACTCAAATTACTCTGTCAATTCAAAGCAAAAAATCTGCGGAGAGACAGCAGGTATCTCAAAAAACTCGTTAGTCGGGACACTCCTAAGTCAAGGCCCCACTGTAGTTGGTTTCATCCTCCCTTTTCCCAACCCACCAATAAACGCAAAAGGGAACAGGAAGAGCAGACAAGGAAAATAGGTCAAAATCAGAACATCTCATGTGTCTCCGGGGCTGTAGGCCACAGTCCCAGCACCTGGGAACTAGAATTTTTGAAAAGGTGCCACATGTTATAAAACCTCCATCATTTACATAGTCTAGAAGCCAGAAACACCTTGTCTCCTAGCAATTGCCTTTATCTCCCCCATGCTTTCCTGAGACCTGAATGATGCTTGAGAAAAAGAAGAAAGGAAAACAAGATAGAAAATCATACTTGCTTCCGCAAATATAACCAACTGAGGAAGCCTTCCCAGAAGGGGCGTCATTCACCGAGTCCCAGTGTATAGAGCAGCGGTTCTCAACCTGTGGGTCGCGACCCCTTTGGGGGTCGAACAACCCTTTCACAGGGGTCACCTAAGACCATCGGAAAACACATATATAATTACATACTGTTTACAGTAGCAAAATTACAGTTATGAAGTAGCAACGAAAATAATTTTATGGTTGGGGGTCACCACAACATGAGGAACTGTATTAAAGGGTCACGGCATTAGGAAGGTTGAGAACCACTGGTATAGAGGGAATCGCCAAACAAAGGCCTTTTGTGAAGGGATCAGTCCTGACCACCATAACTTAGCATACAATGGGCCAGCTTAGTAGAGGCGGCTTCCAAGGGCCCTGATGGCCACCCTGGAGCACCAAGGAGAAGGGAGGAGAAGGGGGCGAGGGAGGAAGGGAGGGAGAGGGAGGGGAGAGAGAAGAAAGAAACATCTGGAATGTTCCAAACGATCTTCCCAGTTAGCATTGGTGAACGCATGAAAGGCTTCTCCTCAGCCTGAGTCCCACCCATTTTTCAAAATAAGAAGCTTCTGCCATTTTATTGTGTATCTGTTATCGGTCAGGAGAGGTCTTTGCCTTTGGTCCAGAAGATCTGTAAAGTCATATAAATACTTTTCCAATGAATGTTTTATTATTTATGTTAATGACCAGGTACAATAAATAGCCCTTTGAATTTTGAGATAGATAGATAGATAGATAGACAGATAGATAGATAGACAGACAGATATGCCCTGAGAAAGAAAGACACCTACTAAGAAGGGATCCTGGTAGCTACCTGGGCTCAAATTAAAAACAAAACAAAAACAGAAAACAGAACTTAGCAGCGGTTTCTACACAGAGGCCTCTCGCTCACACTGCACTTCAGGGAGAAGCTTGCACTGAACTACCCCCCTGCACTGCGCTCCTGTCATCTGAGCCAGCCCTTATAAAGGAGTTCCTGAAATCCTATTTCAACCAATGGGGCTGAGACTTTTCCCATCCCACAGGAGCTGCCCAGCTCCGACCAACCTGAGCAACTCTATTATGACCAATGAGGACGGTGCCTTTTGGACCAATCAAACTGTGACGATTTGGAGATCTCATTTGCATGAAGACAGACCAATCAGGGCAGGGGCAGGGACTTCTGTGTATATAAGTCAGCTTCCCTCCAGCTCAGAGCACACACTTTCCCTTCCCATGAAGACTGAGTCTCCCTGGCTAAGCAGAAACACCGAGGCTTCTGGCAGGAGCAGAGCAAGCAGACCCGCTCAGGACAAGGCAGACAGGCAAGGAAAAGAGCAGAACTGTAGCCAGAGAGGGTCTCCCTCACAGCCATGCTGTTTTCACAGTTGAGCTGTTTTGCACTGAATCAAGTTTCCTTCTTCACACTCCAAACTGGGGGCCCTTATTGGCATGACATTGGCACCAACAACAATTAATATATGTGACAAAAATATCCCCAAACGTTTAGGCAAAGCCCCCTGAGCGTTCTTTGACCCGCCTGCTGTCCATTTGCTAGTTATCTAAAACACATTTCTGATTTCTCATTGTCATTCTGTCCCTTGTAGCTGAGGAGGTGAGGGTGAGGCTCAGAGGGGTGTGGGCTTGTGTCCAGGTGTGGCAATTAATCTTCAAATATTTCTTAATCTTCCACTCTATGCAAACACACTGGATGCAAATCCTCTATGTGATGAAAAGAAATAGTCAACAAAATCCCTTTAGGACATTGCAAATGAATATGGTAGATTAGGTTCACAAGCTGTACTCTTATAAGAGAAGATTCTTGACTCCTAGGCCTTATAAGAAAAATACAAATATAAATCACTATGAGATATCCTTTTTTTTTTTGTTTTTTAACTATCCGATTAGCAGATATCAAAGTTTGATAACACTGTCTTTGCAAGGCGTGGGGCAGCAGAACCTCGAATACCTGGCCTGGCCTCCTGGGTGGGAGTGAAAATTGGTTCTACCCCCTTGGGGGGCATTTGGCAACATTTACTAAAGTAAAAGATGTACATGTCCTTTGGCCTAACAATTATTCTGCTGGAAATTCACAGAAAGTACGGACTGAACACGGGACAAATGATGTATGTTCAAGGAAATACATTGCGGCCTCCTATGTAAAAGCTAAATAATGGAAACAACCAAAATGCCCATTAGAGGAAGCTGTCAAAATAAGTGATGGCCGTCCAGAATACGGCATTGTACTGCTGCAGCTGGAGGCAGCTGTGTTTATACTGACAGGGAATATTGTGCGTGTGGTAGAGTGAAATGAAGCAGCAAGCTGCCAAACCGTGATCTGGATGCTACCCGTTCAGCTGAGTGGAAAAAAAGTACTAGGCTGAACAGTGTGAAAGTACCAATCAGTATTAGTCCATTTTTTACGTATAAATGCAGTAATTTTATAAAATTCAATATGTATATATATCCATCCTAAACTTTGAATTTTGAGATACCTGTACATTCTCATGCAGTTGTCAGAAATAATACAGAGAGCGCCCATGTACTCCTTACCTAGTTCCCATCATGGTAGCATGTCACAAAGTTTAGTACAATGTCACAGCCAGGATGGCGACACTGATACAGCCAAGGCATTTCCATCATCACCAGGGTCCCTCCCGTTGCCCTTTCAGAGCCACACCCCTTTCCCACCCCTCACTCTGGCCCCGACCCCTGGCAACCACTAATCTGTTCTCCATCTCCAGAGTTCGGTCATTCCAAGGCCGTTACATGAATGGAATCACATGGCACGGAACCTTTTGGGATTGGCTTGTTTTCATGCCTGTCCCTCTCCAGAGGTCCGTCCAGGCTGCTGAGTGTATCAACAGCTTGTTCCTTTTGATCGCCGAGTCCTACCCCGAACGGCATGTGCCCAGTTTAACCAGCCACCTGCTGAGGAGCATCTGTGTGGTTTCCAGCTCGAGCCTATAGTGAGTAGAGCTGCTGTCAAGTTTCATGGGCAGGATTTTGTGTGAATGTAAATTCATTTCTCCGGGATAAAGGACCAGGGATGCAATTGCTGGGTTATAGGGTAGGTGCATGTGTCATTTTTATTTTTTCAGAAACCGCCAAACTTGCTTTCCAGAGTGGCTGTAACACGTGACATTCCTACCAACATTGTACGGTACACCAGCTTTCCCATGTGCTCACGGGCATTTGGGGGTGTCGCTATCTTATTTAATAGTTCCTTGTGATGTGATTTTGCATCCCTGATAGTAATGATGTTGTACACCTTCTCATGAGCGTCTCTGTCCTCTGTATCCGCTTTGGGGAAACCTGTGTCTTTTGCCCATTTTCTAATTGGGATGCTCATATTGCTGTTGAGTTTTAAGAGTTCTTTCTCTAGCGCCCCCCCCCCCGCCCCGGCCCCTTCGTGTTGGATACTCCTTGGTCGGGTATGCGATGTGCGATATTTTCTACAGGTTGTCTTCTCATCCCCTTGATAGGGTCTTTCACGGCCCGAACACCACTAGTGTTAATGATATAATTGACCACCTTTTCCTTCTCTGGGCTGTGCCTTTGCTGTGGAGGCTGAGAACTCTATGCCGAGCCCTAGACCCCGAGGATTTTCCTACTTTTGTTTCTGGAGGTTTGACCACTTATATTATTTCCCGACATGCTCTCCAGAGCATCCAAAGGCAGCAGCAGAGTCGGCAACAGGAGATACTGAGGGGACCACGTTTGGCCAAGTCTGGTCACTGGTGAAGGTAGAAATCACGTCCATTCACATCATAGAGGGTGAGGCAGCACCCGCGAGGTCGAGAACAAATGATTCCTGAAGGTGTCCACGCCTCAATTCTTCTTCCTCGCTGACCTTGCACAGCCAGTGACTTCCCTTCAGGAAAATAATTCAGACTTCCTCGCCAAGTCCTTTCAACTCACTCAATAACAATTGTGAATAATAATAATTCAGAATAGGAGCTGAATAATAATATTAATATAGTTACTGATAATAAATAATTATGGACCTTCATCCAACATGTCCCAGGTATCACACCAAGCACTTCACATTCATCCTCACTGAGGCTCGAACAAATCCCGGGAGGATATGCTGAGCCCTGTCCTCCACCACATCTTGCTGAACTGGCAGGAAACCTAAATGTCCAGCTCTTTCTTAAGCCTTGACTTGGGATTGCAGCGTCCCTGTAGAAAGCGGTTGCCAGCATTAACTTTAGAAGCTCACAGCACACAGAGTCTAAGCTGGACACCGAGGATCCTGAGGCCAGAGAAAGAGACTGTATTTGACAGTGACCATCTGTTCCTTCCAAGGGCTCCCTGGGGGGTGCCCCACCCACAGGCAACCTCAGTCTTCACACGGTCCCATAGGGTGCAGCGGAGGCTGCCCAACCTCTGAAAGGGAAGCCACTTTCCCGAGGGGCCAGCGCTGGTGGAAAAGGCTGGGAACGAGCTCTATTGGACCCTGAGCCCTCCTCTTCCCACCAGGTCACATCTAAACCCACGGAGAAGGAACACGACAGGTTCTAAAGGCTCCGCATTTAAAACCCCCAGCACAGGGCTCCCATTCAGTTGGCTTCTCTATCACATGCACGGCTTTCGAGCTGAGGGATGACGGTCCCTGTGCACATGGAGAGGGGTGAGGCTGTAGCGTTAATGGTGAGAGAGAAAGACTGGAAACCAACTACATGTCCATCAACAGGGAACTAGACAGTGAAGCTGTGGGATAGACCCAGACTATTGTGCTAAGTGAATAAGTCAGTCAGAAAAAGAGAAATACCATATAATTTCACTCATCTGTGGAATCTAAAGAACAACATAAACAAAACAGAAACCAATGAATGAACACAGAGGACGGACTGGTGGTTGCCAGAGGAGAGCTGTTTGGGAGCTGGGTGAAAAGGTGAAGGGACTGAGCAGCACAAATTGGTATTTATAAAACAGTCACGGGAATGTAAAGCACACACAGGAAACAGAGTCAGTAATGTAGTAATAACGATGTATGCTGCCAGGCGGGTACTGGAAATATTGGGGGGCAGGGGGCACTTTGTAAAGTATATGAATGTCTAACTGCTGTACACCTGAAACTAAAACAAAGTAATATTGAATGCAAGCTTCAATTGAGAAAAAGAAACAAAAAATGTAATACAAATATCCGAGATCAAATAAATAGTCTTTGCCCACCCCCCACACCCCAGTTTTGTTTTGTTTGGGTTTTCTAAATTCAGCAAAATCGTCTGGTCAATAACATTAAAGAAATGCCTGTTTTTAACGGAGCTGTGGGCCATGAAACGAACTATGACCCTACGAAAGCAGCGTCTTGGGTCTGTGTGGCCTGCCTGGGTGTCGGAAACAGAAATGTCTTTTAGGCCCTGGCCAGGCAGCTGCGTTGGTTAGAGTGACATCCTGATACACCAACGTGGGGTTCGATCCCAGTCAAGGCAATACAAGAATCGACCATGAGTGTGTAGACAAGTGGAACAACAAATCGATGTTTTTCTCTTTCTCTCTCTTTTCCTCTCTCTAAAATCAATTTTTAAAAGAAAGGAAGAGAGGGAGGGAAAGAGAGAGAGAAAGAGAGAGGGGAAGGGAGGGAGGGAGGGAGGGAGGGAGGGAGGGAGGGAGGGAGGGAGGGAGGGCGAGCGGGAGGAAGGAAGGAAGGAAGGAAGGAAGGAAGGAAGGAGGGCCTTTCAACCCTCAGGTTTCCCCAGCGGCTCGCTGGCGGAGCGTCCACACGGGCAGAATTTCGTGCAGGCAGCTGCAGAGTGCAGGGCTTTGCTCCAAGAGCACATGCACATGCACAGGCACACGCACACGCTTTAGGAAAGCACTGCCAGGTGCTCCTGCGCCCACGTCACAGGAGCCCAGCGCACGCATCCCGTGTGCCCAGGGAGCCGCTGCTGATGGAGACACAGTTCATGTACAACCTCTTTAACTGATAAACTGAGAAGGGCCTTTCCACCGAGAGCCCATGAGCGGCCCAGCGGCCCCCACTGCAAACAGCTACTAATTAAAACATCTGGCCAGGCGGGCGCACGCGTGGCTGGGACACGGGGGTGTCTGGGGCTGGGCTCCCCTGGACAAGGGGGAAGGCGCCTACAAAGGGTAAAACTGACATGCGCAGAGTCTGTTGGGGTTTCACAGCCTCGGCACTTTTGACATTGGGGGCCCGACTGCTTCTTTGTTGAGGGGGTTTGTGCAGCGTAGGGTGTCCTGCGGCATCCGGGGCTCTCCTCGCAAGAATCCCCCCAACACACACACACCAGTTGTGACTTCCCACATTCTGTATGTCCCCTGGGGGGCAAAATCACTCCGAGATGAGAATCATCAGATGAAATTGATAAAACATGTCCTCTGCTTCTTACAAATGAACTTAGAAACCTCATTTGCCTAAAACTTAAGGCTCTTCTCAGTTTACTGCGTTCCTAAATCTTCTATCACGTGATTCAAAAAATATAAAAGTATCCGAAGCAATCAAGGACCATGGGTGTGTAAATAAAACATGAATCTTGTTGAACGCTTTTCTCCTTTTTTTCTATGTATGTCGATCACTGTTTGAAATTCTGACATGTCTGGAACACACACCAGCACAGGATAATAAATAATGCATGGGTTTGGGGTGGTGGGTTTGTTGTTTTTTTGCTAAAATTAAAAAAAAATTAAATGGAGAAAAAGCTATTTACCATTTATGTACCAGGAGATCTGCACAAAAGAGAAGCATTAGAATGAAAAGCCCTCATTTTGGCACCAGAATTCATGTTTGCACACAAATTAAAACGACCCCCAAAGCATAAGTGCACAAGCTTTATTGGGCAACAGCAACAGGCCACGCCGGCAGACAATGAAAGCAGGACCGCTCGGAGACACGCGGGATCACACGTGTGTCATCACAGGATCGAGAATTTAAAGCATCTGGGAGTTCCTATCAAATTAAAGCGCACTGCACCCGCTCCTCTCATCAAAACCGCGGCCCGTGAGCACCGCCAGGAGGATTACAGAGCACTGACGAGGCCCTCGGGGGACCCTCCATGCGGTTACCGCCAGCCCCGGTGCAAGGAAGTCAGAAATGAGCCACCAGTTCTTCTTCTTGCAAACACCGCACGCCCACCTGCCCCAGCAAACACAACAGTCAGTGACACCGTCTGGCGACACGAACAGACCGCACCTCCCCCCACCCCCCCTCCCCTCGCTGGGACAGAGACGCCGTTTCCCAGGTGATGCTGCTGTGGGCTCAGGTGCTACGGACTCGGGGTCCTAGGAGCGCCCCTCGCTCTGTGCTGTGCTTTCAGTCCCTTCCAAAAGCACGGCGAGCATCCTTCCAGGATGAAATGGACACAATTAAAGGAACCGTTTCCTAACAAGTATATAGAAATAACCGAAAGCTTTGCATTGAAAGGGGAGAGAAATAAAATCTGTTGTATTTACAAAGCTCATTGTGATTGTTTCTTTTAATGACTACAAAGCTGGGCATGATGGGATGTTGACCCAAACCAAATCTCTCTTCAAAAACCTGGAGATAACATCATACATCCCCCCACACACACATTTCAAACACACACACAGAGAGATTAAAAATAGCTGATGGGTGTTTGCCTCACGTAGGGTGGACGGGGAGAATGCATAGGTCCCGTTTGAAATTTTGGCAAAGGTTTAAAATGCTGCCCCAGAAAAGGCGTGAGGGCACTGCCATCCCCACCCCAGTTAAAAAAAAGTATGAAAACAGAAGTCTGGAGGAAGGAAAGCAGGCATCATGATGTCCATTTCCAACGAGCACAGAACGCAGAGTACATTCCAAAGTTGTCAGAATAACCTACGTTTTCAGCAGAGAAGCTGGGGGGCGGGAAAGCAGATGGTGGCATTTACGATGACGGCGACAAAAAAGGGGTGCGCTTCAGGGAAGCGAGCCTGGGATCTGGATACAATAATGCCAACAGCGGGCGTTGGAAACCCCAGCTCCTGGCCTCCCGGCTCCAGGTGGCAAGTCCTTTGCCCCAAGCAGCCCGAGTCAGTGCGGCCAGCCTCACCCAGAGCCTCACCGACCACCACAGGCTCCACACACACGTGCATGCAGGCTCCCCAAGGTAGTCACCCTGCCAGGCAGGAGAAACCACTCCAATGGCTCGCCTGGCCATTTTCTTAGAGAAAGGGAGGACGAGGGGGGTGCAAATAGAAACCATTCTTACCACCCCCTCCCCCACACACACACACCGTCAACAAAAGATGTAAAAAGAATCATAAATAACAAAAGTGCTTACTCTGGCACAAATACCTAGTGCTGTCTGAAGGCGGAGGGAGTGGTCGTTTTTACTAGAAGGAAGTGTTTAACCTGCTGATTGTGGCCACGGGGCCTCTGGCCTCAGACTCAATTGGCTGTTGGGCCTGAAGATCTTTCCAGGTGGATGAACCCAGAAAACAGTCAACAGAAGCCTTATGGTCAAGGTTATGAACTTGGGAGTTTCCCTCAAAACAGCTCCAGTGTTTTGTTTCTTGGTTCCCCCCAACCACTAAGATGCCCCCGGAAGCGCCCAGTGGGCACCAGTTTTCTGCTGGGATTAGCCTGGTGTGTGCAGGTAGGGATCCCCATTCCTAGGCGCCCCCAGACCCCAGCAGGGGCGTGAGCAGGCTGCCCACCCTCGGGTGGCTTACACCGTGGTGGTCTCCATGGGGTTTCATCCCCCTCGCCTGACTGCCTCCACAGAGTGTGCCCGAGGGCAGCGGGCAGGACGTGTCTGGTGGCCCTGACGCACATCCGTCACCTCCCAGGGATGGCTTCGCTAGCCCCCTTAGAAGCGTTCTCCCTTCGAGAGGCCAAGCAGTATCTTAAAGGTCAACTCACGCACCTTGCCCAAAACGGGACTTCAGGGGAAGGCCGCAGAAACCATCTCCGTTCCGTGTCTGCTGGAAACACCCGAACGTTCCGGACAAGGCCCTCCCTGCAGGAGCCCTCACCGGTCTGTGAGCAAGGCCCGGTCCCGGGTTTGCAAGCACAGAGTGGAAATACTTAAGACTCCCATCTGACGCCCAACACCACAGCCAGGTGCAGGCACTCAGAGCACAGCCTCCTCCTCCTCCACCTTCCAAACTGCGTAAAATAGCGCAGTGGACTCAGACCTGCTCGACTTTTCCAAGAGTTCTACACAAAACCCTGTTCTGAAATAGCCATTCCTTCACTGCATTATAGGGGGAACGGGGGGGGGGGGGGAGTAGGTTTACAGTTATGAGTATGCAAAACAGTTTATCCTTATATCATCATTTATTAATGATTGCATTATTTTTCCATATGAACAACTGTAAGCCTACTTTTGCCCCACCCTATACATGCTCCCTGTAGATCTCGGTGGGAGGCGGAAATGGCTGAACAGAGAGGGGCAAATACTGTAAAATTGCAGAATCTTAAGACAGAAGTGCTGTCAATAGCCAATTTCCGAGGGCCTGCAACTTGCTGTCACTTCATAAAGATGTAAAAAGGCAACATGAACACGTGAGCACAGGGAGGGTGCTGCCAAGGCGAGGCACGCCGGCTCCTCGTGTCCCCGGAGCAGGGGCCCCTCGGGCAGTGGGGTCAGCACCCGGGCCGAGCCTACGTCTCTGAAGCACACACAGAAGCGCCGTGCCCACGGGTTGCAGGGCATGTACGCGCACAGGATTAACCACCAATCTGAGGCCTCAAACACAGTCGCCTCCTGAAGACCCGCCAACGGAACCCTCGGGGCTGCACACGTGGCCGCTGCAAGAGTGACCGGCCCAGGCGCCCTGCCCTGCCACGTGCAGTGCTCGGAAACTCCCTTCCTGGCCCGGAACGAGAAGCCACGGCTTTGTAAGAAACACCACGCCCGTGCCGCAGCCCGGTGGGTGGCATCTCAGCCCCTGGCTGCCCTTCGTCAGCCCCCCGCCCCATGAAGGCTGCAGGCTGTGGAGCAGAGCCCAGGCCCATGCCCATGCCCCAGCCGGGCCTCCTCCCACGGGGCGCCCTGCTCGAAGCTGCCACTGAGCGTGGCAACGTGGTAAGAAGCCGCCACCTTTGTCCTTCCGTCCTCCATCATTCCTCCCAACAGGAAACAGATCTCAGTCGGGTGAAGGGCCCAGTCCTGACCTCCCCGCTCTGGACCAGGGTCCGAGCCGAGTGAGCGCTATTGTCTAAAGAATTAGTTGTACCTCTTTTCACCCTGTTGACATGTTAAGGGGCTGTTCGGTGGCACATTTCCTGGGAAAACAACTCCCAGAGGATGTCACGGGTGTCCCAGATGGCCACGGGCTTCATGATTGTTCCCAGGTCCGGACGAAGCAGAGTGGCACCTTTGACATTCCTTTACGAGGTGGCGGGGACGTGACTCCAGTGTGGGTGCGGAGTGAGATGCGGGAAACCTGGATTTGCAGCTCATTCTCCCTCGCCTCTCATTTGCCTTCCTGTGATCCTAGGAAGCCCGGCTTCAATAGCGGGGCTGCGCAGAGGGGACACCTGGCATTTCCGAATTGAGGTTGGTGTCTGGATAACTTTTAACCAAATGCACCGTCTTTCCCCCCAAACCTCCACCAAGAGCTTTACGTTTCTCTAAAATCGGTTTTTAGGAGCAGGAAAGACATAAAGAGTGCACACACGTTAGGATTGTTGAAAAAAACCAACCAACCAAAAGTCCTCTACAATCTCCAACTAGACAGAAACTTTATCACATGACAACAAAATTCAAGTCATAAGGACGCTTGCACAGGGACCCGCGTATCAATCTCTTGGCGGAGCCACCCACGGGGACACATTCACATTCACTCCAGGCGGAACCACCGGGGTTCACACGGGCCGCGGGCTCCTTCGGGCCTCCCTCCCGTGTACTCGGGCAGGACTCCAGGCAGAGCCTCTTCTGGTCCACACGGCACGTGCAGCCCCTCCTGCAGAGCCCTCGGGCGGTCAGGACGAACTGGACTGAACTCTGTCCGGCAGGAGAGCAGGGACCAGACTCCCGCCACCGCGCACACAGCCTACGAGGTGAGCTTGGAGTAGCTGGGCGGGGAGAACCGCCTGCGCAGGTACTTGAGGATGTAGAGGGGCAGGCAGCTGACCAGGGTGATAACGGAGACTTTCCACAGGAAGGACAGGGTGGCGATGAAGTACACATCTGCAAGCAAACGGGAAGATAGCGTGAGTGGGCGGGAATGTTCCAGAAGGCACCTGTGGTCCAGAAACGGCCACCACAGACACACACACACACACACACACACACGGCCTCCTGGCGTGCTCCTTCCCTCCACTCCGTCTTTCAGGGGCAGACGTGCCAGCAGCTAATAGCCCATAAGGCTGTCAGCCCAACCTGCCTCGCACTCCCCTCTCTCTGACCTGCTTCTGTATCCCTGGTCCTCGGTGAACTGCTCTTTTCAACAACTAGGAAATGGAAACTGCAGACGAAAACCAATTCTTACAGGTGTTTTTGATTTGGGCTCTGAAAGTTGGAGTTTTTTAAACACGGCCGCCGGAGAGCAGAAAGTGACCCTCAAACACACGTGCCTGCTTCCCCACCGATTTCCCCTTCGTCTGCGTGATGGTCACAGGAAGCCAGGGGACGGGTCTGGAGGTGGCACAAGGCAGCTGGGCCCCCTGGTCGGAAACAGGGTAAGCTTGGGGCTTTGATCTAAGGACAGGCACGCCCTTAGGTGCCAGGGGAGCGACAGCTGGTGGCGTCAACAGTGCAAGGAATGGAGGGCACAGTAAACATGCCCCCACTGCCCGAGTACAGGATGGGGAAAACACAGCTGGCGTTGACTAAGCACCTACTACGTGCCAGCCCTAAGGCCCACTGTATGCTGCTCACCCAGTCCTATGGTAGGTGCACCTTTAAGGGGACCGACCACAGCTTTTCTAAGCCCCTGGGAGCACCCCCATCCCCCAGTCTCATCCATTGAGCGCATAGTATGTGCTGACAAAACCCATTTGAACTTTTGGGGACAAGTGAGAAATCGTTCTAAGACTTTTCACACGGATGCTCCTTTATCTTTACCAAGACCTTTTTAAGGAGTGTTTGCTAAGGCACAGAGACGTGATCAGAGGCGCTGTCCTGGTCAGGCAGTTTCCCAAGGGAACAATGCTAAGTCCTGCCCACTGTCATTCATTCACCAACAAGACCTGGCCGCTTGGCATCTCCATCCGGCACAGAGCCCAGCACAGCAGTCGCTCCCTGGGAACCCACCGGGCCCTTGTTGAATGACACAGAATCCTCTCCGGAGCCCAGCAGCACATCCAATTCCAAAAGAAAGCTCTCTGCTGAGACCCTGCCCAAGCGCCCGGCCCGGATGGCTGACACACACTGCCCACGGGACAGCCGTCAGTGGGGCAGTTGAGGGCCAAGGCCTGCTGGACACGGAGCCCAGGACCCCAGTGCCGGGGGCTGCCTTCCTTCTCAAGCTGGGAGACCTCTGGAGGCGACGGCCAGGCTTTCCATGCGGGGAAGGCGGGGGGCGGGGGTCTCACCGATGAATTCGTGTAGGAACACCAGGGAGGCGATGTAGCAGGCCAGGCTGAGCAGCTCGGCCACCGTCATGAGCCAGTGCCAGGTCTGGATGGTCAGGGCCACCATCAGCAGCTCCGTGAGGATCAGCGACGTGAAGGAAATGGCCACAATGTGCACGAACTCCGACTCGAAGAGCAGCAGCGCCCCGTACATGATGGTGCTGCCTGGAGAGAGGACAGTGCGGGTGGGGAGGGCCGCTGCGCCCCTGGTGGCGTTCTCACCGGGAGCGCAAACCCCCACGCTCCCACCTCCCCCGTGACACCTCCCCACGCTCCCCCGAAGGCTCACGGCTCACTCACGTCAGAAGCCTTTTTTTTCATTTGTTTTTCCATTAAGACCTGAAAAGTACCACTTGCTGAATGAGTGGTGCTTTATGCGAGTTTTAAAGAGGCATCACCTTCCAGTTTTGTCTAGTTTTCCGACTTCCCCTTCTGACCTTACGTAATAATCAAGAGTCTATCATTGCGGGGGTGGGGTGGGGTGGGGGGAAGAGGGAGGGAGATGGAGAGAGGTTAACTATCTGAAGCGGATGGAACAAGAAATAGAAATTTAAATGTATTATTTAAAATGACAGAGGCAGGTAGACATGAAAGGAAAATCCGTAGGATTCCCCTTATATGAAGGAGTTCTCTAAACGAGTCGAATTCACAGACACAGAAAGCCGGCTGGCGGTCCCGAGGCTCCCAGGGGCTGCCAGGAGGTGAAAGAGGAGTCTGTGGTCGAATGGATACAAAGTTTCCGTCCTGCCAGATGGAAAAGTTCTGGAGACCTGTCGCGGCGCCAATAGACTGGACACTGCCGCACGGTACCCTTCCCAAGAGTTAAGACGGTAAACTTCATACGAAATGATAGAAGCGACCAAGAGGGTCACTCAACTGCTACTGAGGAGAGAGAGGGGAGAGGGGAAGGTGTAGATGAGGTTTTAGCCAGCCAGGCAGGGGCTGGAGGGATACGTCTAACACTGATCAAAACTGCTAGCCACACAGGAATAAGGCAGGGCCCGGGGAAACCCTCGGACCGCCGAGTGGGACCCGCCGGGGGGGGGACCCGCCGGGGGGGACCCGCCGAGTGGGACCCGTTGTAACCGGTTGAGTGGAGGGCGTGGAACGCAGCCCACTGCTTCCCACTGAACTCCCATGCCGGGCTGGCTTTCTTGAACCAGATGCGTATATTATGCCTTGATATACTCCTTTAAAATACCCCCTGCATTTTGTAATGACCATTTAGGCCCCTGCTAACAAATTCCACGGTCTCCATACTCTTTGTGCACCCCGTCAGGAGAAAGCATTAAAAACGAACCCCAATATGCCTTGTATATTTGTAAATTCTATATGAGCTGATGGAGGGAGGTATTAGGACCACTGTATATAATGTGGCTTATTAAACATACTTTAAATAGACCTTCTGGAAAGAGTGAGGAAAAATAAAAACAGACTTTGATGCTCCCTCCTCCGACTTCACTAAGGTCTCACAGAGCCTCCACGGCCTCAGGGACCCTCCCCGGAGGCCACTGGAATAAATATGCGTTTCAAACACTGCAACTTGACCTCAGGAAAAGCAGCAGAAGGTTCCAGAAAGTAATCGCTTTTGGGTACAGTGGCTCTAACACCTCAGCAGGTTTTGATTAGTGTGAGTCATTTTTTTCTCTGACTTCATGGCATTGAGCCGACAGCAGCATCTCACATATGGGACTTCTGAGTGCTGCATATTCTAGTCCTTAGGACACACGGAGAGGGTCCCCCAGGGGCAGGCTGACACGCTCCCTCCTGCTATCCTAGGGTTCCAGCTTCTCCGTCCTACAGACAACAGAACATAAAGCTGACCTGGGGTCCAGGCCAGAGCAGAAGGCAAGCGGTGGGTTCACCTTTCTTACCTTGATAGATGCTAATCAAAACCCATATTAAGAATGTCTTGTAGGACAACGGCCGTCCCTACAGGAGAGAAAGACAGAAGAGGTTACGTGCGGGGCTCAGCCAGGGCGCCCGCTGCCTTCACACGACTCCTCCCCAAACGAGGCAAGGCCACCTGCCTGTCTTCATCAAAAGAAGTGGCTTACACGTATCTGAATACATCAAATAAATTACGTTTTTTAAAGAGAATTGACATTAGATAGGAATAAGGCTGCCCTTTAGTAAAAACCCCTCGAGAACAAATGAAATTACACACACACACACACACACACACACACACACTCCACACACGCACACACTTTTCAGACGTGTACATAAACATCTCTAGGAGCAGATACAAGACTGTCCAGAGCTTCTAAAAAAGTTGTTAGTTGGCTTGTTTTCCATTTATATATTACTGTACTGTTTAATATGCTTTACATGTGCATATGTTACTTTTTTAAGGGGGAAAAAACTCCCATGCCTTTCTCCTCAAAGCCACCAGTTCAAGTGTGTTCAAATCAGGTATCTTTTATATGAAATATAGAAAAAGGGGGGATGGAGGAAGGAAGTAAGAAGGGGAGGGAAAGAAAGAAAGGGAGGGAGGTAAGAGGGAGGAAAAGGAAGGAAGGAAGGAGGAAGAAAGGAGGGAGGAAGGGGAAGGCGAAGGAGCTCGGTGAACCTTGAGGAGATCCTTGTAGAGCTCAGGATACAGCATGGCAACTTCTGACTTGACGTCTTTGTCCAGGACCAGAGAAAACACAGGGAACATGGTGTAGATGGTGGAGTACCTAGGAGAGAAAGATTGCCGGTAAGGCCTGGCCCGTTCCCATTCATCCATCGACAACCGTGTACGGAGGGCCTCCCATGTGCCAGGGCAGTTCTAACGAAGCACTGGAGATTCAAGATGAAAAACAGACAAAACGTGAGTCAATAAATAACTCCAGTAAACTACACCATGTGTTGGAGGGAAGTGTAATAGAGAAGGGGACTAAGGCACAGGGTGGGGTGCAGTTTGAGAAGGCCGCCAAGGGGCGTGACATTGGTAAACATCCACAAGACGTGAGGGGGCAGCCATGCCGACATGGGAGCGAAGAGCACCCCAGGCAGGCAGCAGAGTGAGTGCAAAGGCCCTGAGGTAGCAATGTGTCCGTTCTGTTTGAAGACCAGCGAGGCAGCCAGTGCGGCTGGAGCTGAGGGGTGGAGAGAGGAGATGAGAACCGAGAGGGAATCGGGCACCAGTTCCTGGAAGGCCACGTGGAACACGGAAGCCCCCGCTATATTCGGGCCTGTTTGCTTTACTCTTCCAGGACCTGACAAAGGACAGTCCATTTTTCCAATCAGAAGTCCAGCGCCTACTCTCAGGCTGACCGGGCAAAACACAGGAGGATGGGAGGCCCACTCTGTCAGACCGCCGTGGGGCCAGCGCCTTCCTGCGCCTCTTCCGAGCCAGGAGCGCCTGTGCGCCTCTCTCTAGGGCGGGTGGTAACTAGACTCCACCCACCCGGGTAAGTCAAAGGCTGAGCACCCCTCTGAAAGGTCAAAAGGGACGTCATGAATTCAGGTGAGGAGTGGGGGTGAGTTGGTGGCAGCAAATGTCTAAGTGACACCCCGCCTAATGGGTCAGAGGCAGCAGGGGTCCGCCAAGACTCGCCCGCCTTGCACACCCAACAGCGGGCCGTCCCACTGGGGTCAGCCGCGTAGAGGGGTGCTGCGCAGACCCCGCTCTTCTCTTCTCCTAAGACCCCCCATGGAATCGCTGGTCTGCGAGCCTTCACTCTTGCTTTGGTGGCCAATCAGCCAATAACCTCGGGCCCTCGGGGGCCGGCGGTTTTCCCTCACCAGGTACAAACGGCCAAGTGCCATGGACACAAGCCGACCGGACTCCACTTCCTCGGCCTGGTTACGGGCTTAGCAGTTCAAAAACTCAGTAATTCCAAAAAAGTCTAACCTGGCTTGGCTGGCCACTTGGGGACTTTGTATAATGCTTCTTTATATAATGTCCTTCTTTCTTTTGTGGCATTTCAGGGTGGTTTCATAAAAAATTAATACCTTGCCTGGATTTCCTTACCCAATGATGAGGAATCCTTGGTACAGAGGAACGGAGGCAAAGTAAAACACAGAGGAGAAGACAGCCTGTGCAAGGAGAAAGGGGGACGTTAGCAAAACCATCGCCAAAGCCCCGATGTTTATGTTTATAAAAACAGCACCAACCCTTACAAAGCACTTACTTCACACCAACAGCCATAAGTGCTCTAAGTGTATTAGCTCGCTTAATGCTCACTCAACCCTGTGGAGTAGGTACTGTGATCATCATCCCCGCATTACCAATGAGAGAAGGCACAGAGAGGTTAAGTGACTTGTCCGAGATCACACAGCCCGTAAGTGACAGAGCCAGGAATCATACCCAAGGAGTTTGTTAGCCCCAGAGTCCACTCTCAGCCCCTGTGTGAACATGAGCTGGAACACTGTGTAGATAGATGGGTTCAGTGACTCTCCAGAACCGCTCATGAGGTCGAGTCCTAACGTCACCTGAATATTACAGGAGGGGAAACTGGGCAGGTAAATGGCACTTGGGGACTCTAGCTCACCTGTCTCAGAGCCCACGCTCCTAACAGCTCAGCATCACCGCCCCCCTGGATATGCAACCGTCACAAGTGGGCATATGTGTGGGAACTCATATGGAAACACAGCCCCTGACAGGAGGACACAAGCAATTACCCTGGAGGGTGGGGTTGGAGAGAAGGCCTTACTTCTTATACTATAGGTCTTACTATTTTTGAAAATTTTACGAATTGCAATTAGACAAGAGGAATAAAGATATTTACGACCCCTTCCCGAAACTTCTGCTTCCTCGTTTGGAAACTATCAGCTACAGGCGGTGAAGAAATAAACCAGAGAGCTCAAAGCAGGCCTGATGCTGGGACCTTCTTCTCTGGACGTCTAGGGGCTCACGGAAGGAAAGTGGCCGCGAAGCTCACTCCCCGGAGTATAAAACCAAAGGAAGCAGGGACAGCTGCTCCCGAAGGCTTTCCAAGGACGGACACGGGAGAAAGGCTGAGCCAGCCTCGTGACCAGGAAGAGGTCTAACCCCAGACACCTCCCCGCAGCCCCTGCCATGCCTGTTCACCTGGCACAGCTCAGGACACGGGGTCACCTAAGGCCACGGTCACTGGCAGGAAGCCCTGGTGCCACCCTGGTCGTGATTTCAGAATTGAAAGGTGAAAGCCACTTTTCAAGGAGTTTCTCGCCCAGGCTGGGCTGTTGCAGAGAAAGGATGGTTGTAAAAATGTCAAAAATCTGGGGTTTCGTTTTGCAGATCACCATGGGGAGCCTCCTTCTCCAAATGCCCCGAGCTGACCACAAAGACCTCATCTTGAAAAGAGCACTGGGGGGGGGGAACACAAGATGCTACACCTCTATCAAAGAGACCCCCGTCCAGGTCCAGTTCTAACACGGACTGGCCCACTTTCAGCACGGTGGACAGGGTCAAGGGCACTCTCCTAGCACAGAGAACGAGTCCCAGCGACCATGTTTTCTGAAGCAATGTTCATGGTAGCATGCGAGCCTTACAGAAGTGAGCTCACCCAGGCCCGCTTTTGTGTGCCTGCCCGGGGACGGGCTGACTGATCTCCCGGTGATTAAAACCACCGTCCTATCCAGTTCAATTGAGGAGCGAACATAAGTTAAAAGTACAGATGTGGTCTGATGAACCGTACCAGCTGTTTGGGTTTAGAGCATGTTGATGAAAATCACTTTAAGGCTCCTACACTCATAAGTGCATAGATATTAAAAACATACATTCACCCCGAAAGGCATGCACGGAGGAGGCCGGTGACGGGCGAATTCTCATCAACACAGAGCAGCACCACCCGACTCGCTCGGAAAGGCAGGACGCCTTGTGCCTTTCATGTATGATTACTCACCTTTCCTACAAATTTAAATGTCCTCTTATTTTACACATTATCCTCTTTTGTTTTATTAATAATGGTAAGGATGCCTTTAGCACTTGGTCCCTTATAAAATGCTCTACTTTTCAAAGGAGCCCTGTCTGAGAGACAAGGCAGATCGCATCGTCCCCATTTTCCAGGTGGAAAGACTGAGGCCCAGAGTGGTGAAGTGACTTGCCCAAGGTATCATAAATAGAGTAAGTCCTCACTTAACACTGTGGATAGGTTCTGTGACTTTAAGCAACACGATGTATAATGAAAACAATGTTTACCATAGGCTAATTGATTTTTAAAAGAACATGTCGCCAATGTTATAATGAAATTATCTTAAACAAATCGACATTATTTGAGGACCTGCTATACTTAGTGATTTGGTCAGAAAAAAACCATGGGTTCTGAGATATATCATCCCCATGTTCTCCCCCACTTAACTGGGAGTATTTTCACCTATATGCCCACGGAGGAAAGTCAGTAGACAGTTTTCAACACCCAAAATGTTTTCTTTCCTCCCCTTTGGCCTTCTCCCTAGTACACAGTTAACTGCTATAGTCCTTATGTATGGAGGGCACCGAGGCAGAGACCTTGATTAAGAGCGCAGGCTTGGAGTCCCCTGTCTGAGCACACTAACCCTGAGGGACACTACACAAACTCTGTTCCCTCTCCACCTACCCCCAGCCTCAGGCTCCCCATCTGTGAAATGGGCGCTACTGTGAGGATTGAGTGAGACACTGCACTGTGAACACTTAGCCCGATGCCCAGTGTATAGGCAGCGCTCCAGAACAGCAAGTTATTCTTGATTTGGCCCTTATTTCTGCATGTGGAAAACTCAGTACCCACTTAGCGTTGAACTCGGCATTTTTCCTTCCGGCAAACCAGTTATAACAACTCCAGTCTATACGACACCCCAAGAATGGCCTTCACACCTAACAGGAAGGATCCGGGCAATCCGAGGTCTATCAGCTGCCATGGGCCTGGAGGGGGTACCAGCTCCAAGACACAGCCTGGTTCCCCGCTCTCTCCAGGACAGCCACGCGCGCCTGCGTGGAGGTGCGGCTGTCACCCACCTGCATGGTGCTGATGCACAGGCTCCTGTGGATCACGAACTGGCTGAGGGCGGCCGAGCGCTTGTAGCTGTTCCGGCCGTGCACCATGAGCAAGCGGCCGAGGTGCTTGAACTGAGTGATGGAGAAGTCTGCCGCCAGCGAGGCCTGTTTTCCTTCCTGAAACCCGATGAAATTGGGCACCATCAGATGCACAAGAGGTCAAAGCGAACACATTTGTTTTAATTGAAAAAGCAAGACACTGTAAGGAGATCTTCCAAGAACTTCAATAAAGAGATTCTTTGGTTTCAAGCTATACACAGTTGGTGGTCCAAGTCTAAATTTGATTTAAAAAGAGGAATTTATTTAAACAAAAAACATTCCAAATCACAGATAGTTATAATTTGGAGGTCAAATGGATGTAGCATTAAGCCTTGGGGGTAAGGCCCACGCCGTAATGCGCATCAGAAGCAAAGAATCGCTCAAAGACAGGCATTTTATAACGCTCGGTTCCCTTAAGAGTTAAAAATGGGGAGGGGGGAAGGAATCAGATGCTACTAACAATATTAAATGGAACATTCCTGAACATACACGGCAGCTTTGCACATTTATAGAAGTGGAATAATTTACAGTGCAACCATTTGTGGGAATTTTATCATTTTAAAAGGTCCATGACAGATGCCACTTGTGGGACAAACTGATTGGATGCAACAGGGGATGCAAATTCCCCTTAGGTGCTACTCACACCAAAAACACAGAATGTGAATCAAATCAACCTCACCCACAGGTATCAGGGAGAACCCACAACTGTCCCTTCGTTGGTTCCTGGAGATACTTTCATTAAACATTTTGAGGACGACAGGGGAGAATGAACTATGAAAATTATATAATGTTATCTCAACGTGGCATTCGGTGGGGGGGCATATAATGTTATTTTGAGTACGTAACAGAATGTTCTTTTTCTTAAGAGGTCCGTGCTAAAGTAGTTAGGGGTAACACATTATATCTGCAACTGACTTTCCACTGATTTGGGGACTGGGGGAGGAGAGAGAGAATGAGGCAAATGTTAACAACCGGTCAACTGAAGTGAAGAATAGATGGGCGCTCACTGCTCTATTTCAACTTTCCTGAAGGGGTGACATTTTCAAAATAAAAAGTTTGAGGGAAGGTAAAAAAAAAAAAGGATGGATCTACATGTTCTGATGTAGAAACAAATCCAAGATATAACAGATGTCATCAAGTTGCATTAAAAATGCATAATGTTGCTCAGCCAAGCGTGGCTCAGTGGTTGAGCATCAACCTATGAGCCAGGAGGTCACGGTTCGATTCCTGGTCAGGGCACATGCCCGGGTTGCAGCCTTGATCCCCAGTGTGGGGCATGCAGGGGACAGCCGACCAATGAATCTCTCCCTTCACTGATGTTTCTATATATCTCTCTCTTCCTCTCTGAATCAATAAAAATATGTATTTTTTTAAATGCACAATGTTTCTAATTTAAAACTATACCTGAAAATAATATGCATACATGTGTGAGATATGTGTATGCATGAACATACGTATGTGTATACAGTATATACATACATACATACATATTCATAACCAGCAATATACACATAGACAAAAGTTCTGAATAATAAACAATGTTGCCACTTAGATGAGGCTATCTAAAAGACACTTCATCCATTTCTAAGTTGTTTTAATTTTTTACAGTGACCATTTCTTCCTTTCATTCTCCAAAAACAAAGGTATCAGAGTATAATTTTAAGGGGAAATGTTTTGGCTCCACATAGACACCTGTAAAGAATTCTATCTATTAAACTCAAGTGTCTTCCTGAAACCTGCAACAAAGGAGTCCATACAGAGTTCAGATGTAACATTTCATTCAAGGGTCACTTAACCAGAAAGGGTGAAAAAGGAAATGAAGGATGAGCCAAATTCATGAGGATACGGACCAAAATGTAAGGGGAGCCCTGGCCCTCACCCAGGGCCTCTGCACTCGTGTTTTGCACCCCGTTCTGACAGCTGGTGGCCACTATTCTTGCGGAGAGTCACTGAGCGGCACAAATTAGAGGGCAGAGCAAACTATGGGAGGCAGCGCACAGCTGACAAGGAAAGAGATGGAAACCTTTGTAACAAACACTCGAAAGAACTGCAGGCCCCAGGCCTTTTAGCAACGCGCCCGCCATGCCCCCTTCTCCCACATCTGCACACAGTGTGACAACTCGGGCTCCAACTGACACCACCACCCCAAGGAAAAGTCGGAAGCACATCCAGCGGACCCTAAGATTATGGCAAAAACCTTTTTTTTTTTAAACTTAGGTTTTCGCAAGCAAAAAATCAGCATTTGTCTGCAGGATTCAGTGATCCGAATTCTGACCCCACGGGGTAAGGCGAGGTCGTCAGGATGCAGGGTTCCTTACAGCACATTCCTAATGTGCGATTCCCAGAAGCACTGACGCTGTGCCTCGGAGGAGAGAGAACACCACGCCACCTGGCACTGCCACCCGGCACCCGGCACCCGCTCACCTTCCCCTCGACGCCCACGCCGCAGTCAGACTCCTGAATCATACTGACGTCATTGCCGCCGTCACCTATGGTCACACCGACCGGAGAAAAAAGTCAGAAGTTGCGAGAGGCAAGAAACTTGGTTACTTCCCATAACCACACCAACAACCTGCGGTACGGGGTTCCTGTTTGACAGCGGGTGTCAGAGGGACCGGTGACTGGCTGAGGTCCCTGCCGCTCAGCAGCAGCAGGGGGTCTGTGTCCATGCACATTTATGACCACCACCGGCCTGCCTCTGACGGGTGCTGTCGTGGCAAGTACTTTTTAAAGTTACCCCATCTGAGCTCATCTGAGAAGAGCGCCGACAGGCTCAGCGGCTGAAGGGAGCCACCGGGCACCCAGCCAGTAAACACCCGCTTAGAGCGGGACCCAGATCCAGCGCCCTGTGTGGTCTTCACCCTCAGCAATGCTGCGCCCCAGGTCGCTGGCCAAGAAAGTGCCCGCTCAGGAGCGAAGCCTCAGGCCACTTATCTACTCTTCCTCAAAGGGAAAGAGTAAAATCATAATTATAACAAAAGAGAGCCAAGTCCGTGGAGGAAAATATCAAGACCCCAGCAAAGTGGCCTGAGGAGTGTGCAGAACACGGCCGCAGGATCCAATTATCTCGCCAGAAGATGGACCCAGCGTGCCAGCGGGACAGGCTCAGGCTGCAGCCTACCCGCCCAGGTGAGCTACCTTACCTACCGCCCAGGTGAGCTACCCTACCTACCGCCCAGGTGAGCTACCCTACCTACCGCCCAGGTGAGCTACCCTACCTACCGCCCAGGTGAGCTACCCTACCTACCGCCCAGGTGAGCTACCCTACCTACCGCCCAGGTCAGCTACCCTACCTACCGCCCAGGTGAGCTACCCTACCTACCGCCCAGGTGAGCTACCCTACCTACCGCCCAGGTCAGCTACCCTACCTACCGCCCAGGTTCCTACCCTACCTACCGCCCAGGTGAGCTACCCTACCTCCTCCCCAGCTTACTCCCCTTACTACCCGGCCGGGGGAGGGGCCCCAACTTTAGCGTCAAAAGGAGCAACACATACACGGCTAAGGGATGTTAGATTACTTATTCGGTGGGGGAAGCGACCCAATCCTCTATTTTTTTTTTTTTTTTCCAACTAAACAACAAGAT
>NW_005871263.1:346512-348552 GCF_000147115.1 Myotis lucifugus | reverse complement strand
GCTACCTACCGCCCAGGTGAGCTACCCTTACCTACCGCCCAGGTTAGCATTCCCTACCTACCGCCCATGATGAAGCTACCCCTACCTACCGCCCAGGTAAGCATGCCTACCTACCGCCCAGGTGAGCTACCCTTACCTACCGCCCAGGTCAGCTACCCTACCTACCGCCCAGGTGAGCTACCCTACCTACCGCCCAGGTAAGCATGCCTACCTACCGCCCAGGTGAGCTACCCTACCTACCGCCCAGGTCAGCTACCCTACCTACCGCCCAGGTGAGCTACCTACCTACCGCCCAGGTGAGCATGCCTACCTACCGCCCAGATGAGCTACCCTACCTACCGCCCAGGCGAGCTACCCTACCTACCGCCCAGGCGAGCTACCCTACCTACCGCCCAGGCGAGCTACCCTACCTACCGCCCAGATGAGCTACCCTACCTACCGCCCAGGTGAGCTACCCTACCTACCGCCCAGGTGAGCTACCCTACCTACCGCCCAGGTGAGCTACCCTACCTACCACCCAGGTGAACTAGCCTACCTACTGCACAGGTGACTAGCCTACCTACTGCACAGGTGAGCTTCCCAGTGCGCTCCTGCAGCAGACGCACGATCTGGGCCTTCTGCGTGGGGGCGCAGCGACAGCAGACCACGGCCGGGCACTGGCAGGCCAGCTCCATGAACTCGTACTCGTAATACTTGAGGCAGATCTGTTGGGGAGGGAGGGGGGGTCAGCAAGGTCACTTCCCTCACGGCAGCAGGAAAGGGCGCCAGGCGGTCCTACCTCCAGGGAGTCTCCAGAGATGACCAGGGCACAGTCGTGTTTCCTGCGGAAGGCGTTCAGCTCGAGGTGGGCCTCGCCGCGGTTGGTCACCTGGAAGGGAACGAGGGGTGAGGCGGCCTCGCTCTTTGGAGACCGCGGAACAACAAACAGTGGCTTCCTGGAGCCGCGTGAAGACAATGGCCACTTGGCCAAGGACCCCTGCCCCTCCCTGCCACCGGACCCAGAGCCAAATTGAATCCTGTTCGTCATGATTCTGTGGGGACCGGAGAGCTGTCTGTCACCTTGCATTTCCCCAGGACGGCTGTGACCACGTAAAAAAATAAAACAAGAACAAGAAGGACTGCAGGTTCCGCCTGTGCCCCGCACTCCCGTGTCTTCCCATGCATTTCTCACAGGACGCCACGCTCCCTTACATGTAAGGAAACTGAAGCAGGGCATGTGTGTTAGTGTGTTAGCCTGCCTGAAACACACAGCAAGAACGCCGCGTGCGCACACCCGGCAGGGCGGCCGGCTTTCCATGAAGGACCAGATGTGAGCTCCTGTGGGCTCCGTGGGCCACAAAGCAGCCTCCGACAGTTATGGAAACAACGGGTGTATCTGCATTTAGATAAAACTGTTTCCCAGAACAGGGAGCTAGCACCAGAGCCACGGTCTGCAGGCCCTGAATTCTAGGACATGCAGTGGATTCTCATGAGCTGTGACAGTTACGCTCTGCACGGCCCCGCCCTGAACGCTGAGTCAGCAACACGGACCAGGCCCCCAGGAAGCACAGGCAGGGCTCCTGCCAGCCTCCGCTCCCAGTATCTCTCTCCACCAGATCAATACATAACCTCGTGTTATGTGTGCTTCTGCTTAAAGACATTGTTTATAACATATTTGTTGATTCGTTAACACTGAACTCATGGCCAACAGCATTGGACGCGGGCCTGGGAGAGGTTTGCTAAGCCACGCATTTCCTCCGTGAGGCACATACAGCCCTCCTGTGCTTCCGAACAGTGGCCATCCCTCACCACTGTGCTGGGGCCGTTTTACACAGTGAAATCGCTAACAAAAAGCACAAAAATGCAAAACAGTGGCCCTACAGGGACCGTGAAAAGGACACTGTGTGCAGTGTGAGCGCTGAAACGAGACGGCGGACCCACCCTGTTTGTCCTCAGCGGAACGTGCACGACTCAGACTGCGCCACGCGCACCGGACCCCAGCGACTCGGAAAGCACCTGAGCACTGCTTTTCGGGTCACAGATCGATTTTAGCGAGTAGGC
>NW_005871263.1:342565-346412 GCF_000147115.1 Myotis lucifugus | reverse complement strand
GGCTCCGATTTCAGATGAGTGGGACCCTGCCCCAGAGGACCCTGCTCCTCACCTCAGCTCAGTAAGGCCGGGCACAGCCCCTGGCCTCCAGCCTTGGGGCTCCTAATGCCTGCTTGTTTGGGGCCACTTCTCCCGCGCCCACCCAACACACCTCCTTCTGAAGGCTCCCAGGTGTTCCTTCAGGCCAATACCTGTGATCTGGACGTTATTTCTTACCCCAGGACTGGCCGTCAAGGACTTGGTGAAACCCTGGACTCCTAGGGACTATTTCACATCGATGCGCTTAGCTGCATCCTTCATGCCACCTGCCTACTTCCAGCAGCCTCTCAAAGGGCCCATGACCCCACCAGGTTAAGGCCACACGTCCACACAGGCCGGGACGGGACGGGGTGCTCCGGAGACACCACCGGAAGGAGCCTCCGGCCTCACTGGCTCATCAGTGATTCCTCCCAAACCGACCGTGGAAGCCCCCGCCCAGCAGGTTAACGTGTTCCCCCTGAGGTCACGAGGTTATGAGGTCACGAGGTTATGAGGTCACGAGATTATGAGGTTACGGGCAAACTGCAGCCACACCCCCAGGAGGCCCCCCGCAGAGAACGCTTTACCAGCCGAAACACGTGGATGTCTTGGTTTCTGGTCACCAGATGCGCGTTCTTCGCTGTGCATGTGGCCGTCTCCAGCTTGTCCCCCGTCAGCATCCAAACCTGGAGTCACCGCATGAAAGAGGTCCCCGTGGTTAGTGTTGTTGGAGGCGGCCTGTCGCCTGCGTCGGCCGAGTTTCCCGGAACATCGAGCCGAACTTAGTGTGTCCCGTTTACCTCCTCGAGGCTCACGGGGCCCCACACGTGACAGGAAACGCCCCGTTCAAGGCCGTCAGGACGAGGCGTGACCACCCCTGGTGGCAGCAGACGCCGGTGTGGTACTCGGAGACCCGCTGGGCCACACGCTTCAGGAGACATCGCGGAGCCCAGCCTCTGGCCTCACAACCCCTCTTCGGGGAATTTTTCTTAAAGTCATAACTGATCTCTAAGAAAGGGGAGCCTGCATGGGGAGGGGTCACTTGCGGGTCCCACAGGAAACACGGACTTGTCACGGACACATGGTCTTTCTACCTGGTCGGATGCCGGTCAGGAATCCCGTGGGGTTAACCCTGACTACAAAACGCTGGTGGTGGACCTCCAGGTTCCAACCTCGGAACAGATCCCTCACTGCTGTGGGGGCAGAGAGGTGACTTGCCCCAAAGCAGCACAGCGAGGTCCCAATAGGGAGGTCCTGGAAATGGCCCAGGGACAAAGTTTAAACACCACAACGCAGTAGAAACGGGCCCTCTGACATCAGGCCGTTTTTTCAAAATTGGGATCTCGCCGTCAGTTTCCTATGAGCCAAAGGTACGTGACAGCGTTTGGTTTACAAAAACCCACACTCGCACACACGGGAGCCCCCGGTGGGCACGGACGTGCCCGGAGCGCCCTTGTGGCCGGTCTTAATCCACAAGCTCGCATGGCCCAGCTCACACGCGCTTCTGCCGAATGCAGGCCCGAGGACGCAGCCCAGAGCTGCTTTGGGGCGGAGGCGGGTGGCAAACACATACGTGTTCTCAGAGGCGCTGAGCCAGGAAGTTCGCTGATCCTTTGCAGGCTCCTCAGACGCCCTCTACTGGCCTCTCCCGATTAAACTACTGGACATTTGGGGGCCCCAAAGAGTCGAGTACAAAACGCAAAAGTTTGCTGGGGCAAGCGGTCACTCTGTTGGGTGGTCACCCATCCACCCAGATGCACTGACAGACGGCTGGCTGGCTGGCCACTCACAGGGATATAGTGGCCACACTTGGCACTGAGGGATGAGGAGCCGCGTGCGGTCCTGCCTGCATGGAGTCCAGCCTGGTCAGGAAGGGCCAGTCAGGTATGCAAACGTGCAGAGCTGCATGTGCGGGGAGGTGACGAGGGGCCCACCTGAGACAGGGCTGGAAGTCCCTGCACGCCTGGCTCCCTCTGTCACACGTCCCCCTCTCCCATCCCCCACCTTTGCACTCCGCTCAAGGGATAGCTGTATAATTCCGGAGCCCATTTCCCAGGGCGGTCATTCAGCAGCCAGGCCGCAGCAGGCCGCCTACCTTGATGCCGGCGTTCCGCAGCGTCTCCAGCGTGGGCCTCACGTCCGCCTGCAGCTGGTCTTCCACCCCCGTCAGGCACAGCAGCTCCATCTCCATCTCCAGGCTCTCGATCACCGTGGCCACTTTGAGAGAGCGGTCGTGCACGCTCAGCTTGGCCTGCACGTAGCGAGCCTGGGACACAGCAGGGGACACGCTTAGAATGGGGAGGTACAAGGCTGTCCGACGCCGAGTGGGACGGCATGCTGATCCCACCGCAGCACCTGGTGTAGCCCTCAGAGGGATGACACGGAGGCTTCGGTCCCTCCCAAGTTCACAGTCCAGACACGGGAGTTGGACAGACCTGAGTTCCACCCTTGGCTCTACACCCACCTGCTGTGCAACTTCCAGCAAGTTGCTTAACTTCTCTGAGCCTCTATTGTTTCCACCCAGAAGCAGCAATAACAGCCCCAACCTCACTGGGTTGTTGCAAGGATTGGCACAACTCAAGAGCTCAGAAAAGCAGTAGGTTCTCCGGCACAAAGCACACTTTGTAACCAAGCGTCCTTGACGAAGTCCCACTTCGGAAGACCATCGACCCAACCCTTCTGCTTCTCCCCTCTTTCCAGTGCTGGCAAAGACCTAGAGGAAAATCAAAGGCCCCTCATGGCCCGACTCGAAACTGATGCCTTTAAAATGGAAAGGAAGGTGGACTTGATCAGGGCTAGGCCTCTTGTTAATTAAAACTGTACAGAGAACTCACACATAAAAGAGACGGACAAGCACAGCTTCTCTGGGTGGAACAGGACAAGGGCCAGAGCCTATCCCCCAGCCTCCCCCCTCCCTTCCCGTCTTGCATGGGTGTGCGCGCTTGGCTTTATGCCAGGACTGGGGACCTAACAAAGACACTTCCCTTCGAGGGACACACAATCTACGGGACAAGATGACATATTTATGCTGGAACCCTTGGCTGTGCAAGTCAATGATCTGGTTCAACATTAATATTTTTTACAGCTTTAAAGAACTAGGGCCTCATTCCAAATTTTCCAGGAGGTGTGCTATGTGCCAATGACCAGCCTAAACGTTGGGGATATAAGAGCCAAGCAGAGTAACAAAGTGCTCTCAAAAAGATTCTATTCCAGAAAAGATATGTTAATGTTTATGTATATGGTCATTCTAGATGTTAAGTGCAATGAAGAAAGTTCAATGGGGTGAAGGGTGGCGAGTGTTGAGGTGGGGCTGCTTTAGATGGGGAGTCCAGGAGGACTTCTCAGAGGCGGCGGCATCTGAGCTGAGAGCCAAAGGAAGTGAGGGAGTGGGCCGCGGAGCAACAGGAGGAAAGAGAGTTCTGTGCACTCAGAGAGCAAGTGCAAAGGCCGGGGACAGGAGTGAAGCTGACTGTGCTCAGAAGTGACAGGAGGACGGCAAGAGCAGGAGGAGCGAGGGGCAGCTGGGAGGAGATGTGACCGGCAGGTGGGCAGGGCTGAGAATAACCAACCGTCACAGAACCACTTACCTCGAAGTCCTGATACTGCTCCTCGGCTAGAGACTTCTTCGCCACCACGAGCACCCGCAGCCCTCTCGGGCCATGTTCCCACACTGTGAAGCAGAGGGCTATGGGACCAGCCTGCGATTATTGATGATGGTCAGGTGAGATAGCACAAGTCTCTACACAATTATGGCCCACAGCCCGCACAATAGATAACATAGCCTGATCCAGCAGGAACTCTCGAAGTTTATCCTATGATATATAAAAAA
>NW_005871263.1:315450-340984 GCF_000147115.1 Myotis lucifugus | reverse complement strand
TACCCACTGTACAGCCATCAAATGCTCAAACCTTGGTACCAGCCCCAGCCGATCCCCACGAGACAAGCTACATCTTTTCTCTAACCCTTTGTTTTCCTCACCTGTAAAATAGGGACCCTAACAACTCTTACTGCAGAGGCTTAAACGAGACCATCTACGTAGAGCACGTAGCAAAGGGGCCAGACACACAGAAAATGCCACCCCCCCCCGCACCCCTTCCCGCTTGAGTGGCAGTAACTCTATAGCCCTCAGTCACTCCGTATGTGGAGAAGGAGGCTTATCAGCACAGAGGTCCTCAATGGGGGTAATTCCCCCCACCCCCTGCCCAGAGACATGGGGCAATGTCTGGAGACATTTTTGGTTGTCAGAGTGGGGGGGGGGGGTGCTGCAGGAGTCTAGTGAGTACAGACCAGGGAGGCTGCTGAACATCCTACAGTGCACAGGACAGACTCACAACCAAGAACCACCCAGCCTCAAACGCCCATAGCGCCAAGGCTGAGGACTGCTGGCTCTGAGGGATGACGGGGAGATGGCTGGTTCTTGCCCTCACACGACTCTTTCCTCGATGATGCCCATCATGGGGAGGCTGGAGGCTGGAGGCAGGGAGATGGGCAAGGGAACTGAGCGTGGCCATCACCACCACCACCACCCTCCCCACCCCCCGCCTCCCGGGGCCTAAATTTTACTGCCCGGACGCCCAGAATGCGTGCCTGTTAACGCTTCCCACAAAGGAAGAACACAACGCCAAATCAGTGGTACAGCTTCCTCTTTTAAAATTACTTTCAAAGCCCTCTAATCCCTGACAATCTTTTTAGAACAACATGATTACTCAGAAAAGCACCGCCCGCCACACAGCGCCCCCTGCGTCTGAAAGCTCCGGGGGGTGTGCCTTATCGCCGACAGATCGCGCCCATGCTCGCGGGTGACTCAGGCCAAGGAGAGCTGTGGGGTCTGAACATGAAAGCCTCGGAGGTCTGTTTTTTTTTCTTCCCCTTCACCCAAATGGTGCTGAACAAGAGCGCGGTAGGAAATGAGGCCCCTCCCCAGCTTCCTCTCCTCCAGCAGGGACTCGAGAGAGCTCAGCCTCCCGTCCAATGTAAATACTGTGTTGACTGTCTCCTCCCCTTAGTCATTTCCTCCCACCAAGTTCATCACCAGGTTACTTCGTTCCCATATTATGGCAAGATGACGCTATAAATTTACAGAGATCGGCCGGGTGTGTGGCATTGTTTGGGGGCCTCGTCTTTTTCCACTGTGGTCTGGTGCTGGCACCTGTTCAAAGGCCTCTTCTGTTCAAACAATGACAAGGGGATGATCTACGCCAACGGCCCGACTGCATCGCTCCACGTGGGGAGGCCGTGGGACATCTTGTGCGGAAGAAAAGCAGGGCAGGCTCGTCCCTTCAAAAGGACAAGCACACGAGCCCGAAGAAGCTGGTTCCTCTGAGCCGTACCCACCTTCTGAGGAGAGAGACTCACGCAGACCCGACCTCGCTCTGTGAGCACCAGACGGTACCACCACGTCCTGCCCAGGAGCCCACACGTTTGAAAGGGCTGATGAACCAGGAGAGAGCAAACCCCAACTCAACCGTCACGAAGAAACCAAGAGCTTCTATCACTGACTGAGACGTCGTCACATCAGGTAACGGACGGTTACTTTCAAATAACAGACAGGATACATGGACACGTTCGCACTCAGTTCCCGGGCCCGCCACAGTGAGCAGTGGCGCTGGATTCTTTGTGAGGAGGCCGTCCTGGCCTCCACCCACCAGATGCCACCCTTGGAGCTGTGACAACCAACACTGTCACCAGGTAGTTGCAGACGTCCCCTGCGGGCAAGGTGGCCCCAGCATGAGAACCTGAGTGAGAGTCATGCAAAATGCAAAACTGGTCCAAACGCCCTGGGTGCCGACTTCCACCCATCAAAAGCAAAGAGGAAGAGGAAGACAGGTCAGAAACCAAGAAAAATTAGCAAAATAATAGGCATCGCGTCCAAGACAGCCAACCAAAGATGGCTGCTCATACATGTACCTTCAGCAGCGAGAAATGAAAAACCTAAGCACCCAAAAATATATATATATTCAATTAAATAATGGTACACTTTTTTCCAACAAAACACCATGCACACATTAAAAGTCATGTTAAAAAATCATGTTTTAACAATAGGAGAACATTTTCACCATGCATAGCTCACTGGAGAGGAGCAGTTTAGGAAGCCTCCTGTGGAGTTCAATGCCAACTTTATAAAAATGGTCACAGATATGCACACTCACACGCTTGGAAAAAACTGATGGGAAATTCTCCGAGAAGGTTACCGCGGCCGCCTTTGGTGGGAAAATAAAGACAAGCAGTTTTGATCTTCTTCTTTATATAATTATTTGTTCCAAATGTCAACTGAATGCTGACTTTTTTATAACCTGGGTAGGAGGGAGTGCTGTTTTCAGATGATGCATTTGCCCACCCAAGAGTATCCCACTTCCAGGCATGAGTCCTGTTCTTGCTGTGGGAAGACGCGGGGACACACCTGACAAAGTGTCTGGGAATGAGAGTCCCTTCCCACTAGAGGAAGGGCGGGTGCACGCTGCCCACTCGTTCTAGGATGGCTGATACGGGGGCCAGTCCTGATGATTCAACCCTGAAATGACTTTAGCAGAGCCCATGGCCTCACACTTGGAAAAATAAAGGCTGGAACGAAGTTAAAGTGATTCCACAGGAGATAATGGCTCTAATTCCCCAGGATTTACGCTGTGGCTCCGAGGCCACGGGTGCTCCCCACATCAGATGCGTGCTGCCGATGCGGAGGCCCTGGGTCATGGAGGCTGAGACCAGCGAGAAAAGCAGCAGGTCTGTGGGAGGGGAGCTCCCTCCAGCCCCCCAGTGCCAAGGACACACGCCCCATGGAGTGTAAAAGCAGCTGCTGGGCCCAGCCAGCGTGGCTCAGTGGTTGAGTATCGGCCTATGAACCAGGAAGTCACGGTTCAATTCCCGGTCAGGGCACATGCCCAGGTTGCAGGCTATTACTACTATTCCCAATTCCTAATACTACTATTACTAATGACTGTAATAGAATCTACAACTTGGATCCCTAGGGGTGGTGTAGATAGGGTGGGAGAGATCCTCATTTGTGGAGTTGGTTTTTTTAAAATCCAGAAAAAAATGAGACTCTTATTCCAAAGATTCTCATGATCTGAGGCAGAGTTTTCTCCAGCCATGCCAGGTAGTGCACAGAACCTTTAAACACACCAGCAACCGCCCAATGCCCAAACAGGACTGGGATGGCACCAGGTCACCTGCACGCACTGAGCGCCCCGGTCATGCTGGTGGCCAGCCAGGTTTAAGAAGAAAGTGGCCTATGACCCCAGGGTTCCCAGGCTTCCCTGGATGGAAAGTGTGGTCTCTATGAGTAAAAGTGCAAGTAGGTAGACAAGATGCTCATTCAGACTCCTCAGACAGGCAACACTGTGAAAGTCTGACACTATCCAATGTGGGGGAGCATGGGGGGGGCTGAGATTAGAGCAAGCCCTTTTGAGAAAGAGCCAAGGATGCCTGGCGGAGTTAAAGATCTGCATATTCTACAACCCAGCAACTCTCCCTCTGGGAGAACTGCACAGAGAAACCGACATCCATACAATGGAGCCTCGAGCAGACAAGGCTACGCAGAGCTGTGCTCTTGCTAGTGGCAGCTAACTAGTGTCTATCAAGAGAGAACCGCAAAAGACAGAAGGAAGAGGGGCATAGTCACAAAATGCAGTACCAAAAGTCAGCTAAGCTTAATGAAGTGGGTGTAAATTTAGCATTAAGTTTAGTTAGTGTTAAACAAAAAACAGGAAGTGCAAAAATGATAGACTACAATGCCTCTTAGAGAAAGAATAAAAATATGTAACTCCATGATATACATTATTTATACTCAACATGTCTGATAACAGTATTTTAAAATTCCTAAGAATGAGGAACTTGCCGAAACCGGTTTGGCTCAGTGGATAGAGCGTCGGCCTGCGGACTCAAGGGTCCCAGGTTCGATTCCGGTCAAGGGCATGTACCTGGGTTGCGGGCACATCCCCAGTAGGAGGTGTGCAGGAGGCAGCTGATCGATGTTTCTCTCTCATCGATGTTTCTAACTCTCTATCCCTCTCCCTTCCTCTCTGTGAAAAATCAATAAAATATATTTAAAAAAAAAAAAAAAAAAAAAGAATGAGGAACTTGGTGCAGGAGACACTTCTAGGAGTGGCAGATGGGGAGACTTCGATTGAATGCATGTTCTATTTCTTTCTTTTTTTTAATATATTTTATTGATTTTTTACAGAGAAGAAGGGAGAGGGATAGAGAGTTAGAAACATCGATGAGAGAGATCGACCAGCTGCCTCCTGCACGCCCCCTACTGGGGATGTGCCTGCAACCAAGGTACATGCCCTTGACCGGAATCGAACCTGGGACCCTTGAGTCCGCAGGCTGACGCTCTATCCACTGAGCCAAACCGGTTCGGCCATGTTCTATTTCTTTAAGAAAATTTCTGAGCTACAATCCATGCAAAAATATGGGTGAATCTTAGAAATAAAAATTTGAGCAAATGAATTCAAATTCAAAAGGGTATCTACTGTACAATTTCCTTTACATAAAGTTCAACAAGAGACAAAATTAATCAATGACAGAAGTGGGACAGTGGTTATATCCTTATAGGGAGGGGGATGTAGTGAGCAGAAATGGGGCATGAGGGAGCTAAGGGTGACGGTGGGGGACTTCTGTTCCTTGCTCTGGAGGCTGACTGCATGGGTGTGTTAACTTTGTAAGCACTTGGGTGTACACATTTCAGATGTTTGTGCTTTTCTCTGTGTATGCTGTAGTTCAATAAAAGTTTCAAAAGCATAAAAAGAAGTTCTAAAATAAATATGGCAAATGATGCTGAGTAAACATTTCTTCAATAATGTTGTGATTGCACAAATGAAAACCCATTGAAAATATTTAATGACAACAAGGGTGTCAAGGCTATTCAATGGGGAAACAATAGTGTCTTCAATAAATGGTCCTGGGGCAACTGGAGCTCCACATGCAAAAGAATGAAGTTGAACCCCTACCTCACACCATATACAAAAACTAACCCCGAAGGGATCGATGGCCTAAAAAGCAAAACCTACAACACTCTTAGAAGGAAATATAGGAGTAAATTCATGTCCTTGGATTTACCAATGAACTCTTAGATATGATACCTAGTCAAGATCAACAAAAGAAAAAACTGACAAGCTGGACTTATTTGAAATTAGTAACTTCTGTGCATGAAAGGAATTTTATCAATAAAGTAAAAGACAACCTATAGAATGAGAGAAACCATTTGCATATCATATCTTGGATAAAGCTCTAGTAACCAGACTATATACAACAAACAACAAAAAGACAAACAACCCAATTAAAAAGTGGGCAAAGGCCTTGAATAGAAATTTCTCCATGAAAGATATACAAGTGGCCAATAAGCAAATGAAGATGTTCCCCGCCATCAGTCATTAGGAAAATACAAATCAAACCCACAATGAAATGCCACTTCACAACCACTAGGATGGCTGTAATTTAAAACATGTAAAATAACAGTGCTGATGAGGATGTGGAAGAACTGGAACCTTCGTATACTGCTGGCTGGAATGTAAAATTGTGCGGCATTGCAGAAAGAATTTAGACATTCCTCATAAGTTCAAAAATAGAATTACCCAGCAAATTGAGTAACTGACCGAGCATGACCCAGCAATTCCACCCTGAAGAACTGAAAACAGGTATTATAATTCTTGTACATACATGTCCTGGCAGCATTAGACACAACAGCCAAAAGGTGCAAACAACCCAACTGCCCATCAATGGATGAATGGATAGCAATGTGGAATATTATTCAGCCATAAAAAGGAATGAAGTACTGATACCTGTTTCGACATGGATGAACCTCGAGAACATTATGCTAAGTGAATGGAACCAGACACAAAAGGCCACATGTTGTGTGATTCCACTTAATATATGAAATGCCCAGAACAGGTAAATCCATCGAGACAGAAAGCAGGTTAGTGACTGCCAGGGAGTAGGGGGAAGAAGAGACAGGGAGTGGCTGCTTAGTGGGTACAAGTTCCCTTTGGGATGATAAAAACATTCTGAAACTTGACAAAAGGGTGCACAGCATTGTGAATATTCTAAATGCCACTGACTTATACATTTAAAATGGCTCATTCATGTTAAATGAACTTCACCTCAATAAAAGATATACATTTAATTAAACAAAAGAGCATACAATGGAAGTATATTCTTACCAAGAAGTGCCCAGTCTATATTCCTTAGACCAGTGGTCGGCAAACTGCGGCTCTCGAGCCACATGCGGCTCTTTGGCCCCTTGAGTGTGGCCACGAAGTTTTAATCACACTGTACATACGAGCCCGTATGTGGTATTTTGTGGAAGAGCCACACTCAAGGGGCCACAGTTTGCCGACCACTGCCTTAGACCAGTGGTTAACAAGAAGCTGACCAGCTGTCGGAGGTTCTGTCTGATGAATGAACTACTTTTCTTTCTGCTTAGGCGGGTTCTCAACCTGTGGGTCGCGACCCCTTTGGCTGTCAAATGACCCTTTCACAGGGGTCGCCTAAGACCATCCTGCATATCAGATATTTACATTACGATTCATAACAGTAGCAACATTACAGTTATGAAGTAGCAACGAAAATAATTTTATGGTTGGGTCACAACATGAGGAACTGCATTTAAAGGGCCAGAAGGTTGAGAACCACTGGCTTAGGGACTCACGTTCCCTTGTTAGTGTGGGCAACGGAGGACATAATAAAAAGGGGTAGAAAGAAGGTCAAGCCACGGGGACATTCACGGTGTCCTTGGGGGCTCTGAACTATTCCCCGTCATGAACAGAGAGGACTCACCCTCACGATGATGCCCATGCGCTTGCTCTCGTAGGTGAAAGGGAAGATCTGCAAGATGGTGAAGTTCAGGATCTGGTCGCCAGGGGTCCTCAGCTGCATGGAAGACTGGTCTCGGCCCACCAGGGTTAAGCCCACACTTTCGGTCCACTGTACCAGGGCCACCTGCAGGTAACACGGGGTCGAAGGTCAGACACGGCTGAGGGTCCTGGTTCACAGGTCAACCACAGGAACACAACGGTGGGAGGGGGGCAGACAGGTGAAATGCAACAGCCACTGTGTCCCTGGGAAGACTGTGCCAACCCAGTGATGGCATCCGCTCCCCTGGGCCCCTGGGGGCTCTGCACTCACAGCTGCCCCTAAAGGCACGACTCGCCTTCTCTTCCTGGCCCCACGGCTGGCCATGCCGGAGCCCAGGCAGAGCACGCACAGGGTTAGGCGTGACTACAGACCGCTTCACCACAGACCAGAGTTACCACCGATCGCTTCTGGGAGAATTTGTACCACGCCAAACAATTATCAGGACGGACGGGGTGGCTTGACCATCAGGCTCCTGTTTAGGTCTCATGGATTCTCACCCAGGTGGGTGTTTACAGCAGTTCTCAACTGGGCAATACTGCCCCCCAAAGGGCATTTCAATGTCTGGGGACATTTTTGGTTGTCACAACTGGGGGATGGGAGTGTGCTACTGGCATCCAGTGGGTGGAGGCCAGGGGTGCTGCCAAACACAACAGAAAATTATCCCCAGAGGTCAGTCCTGCCGAGGTTGACAACACTAGTCACACAGACGAGGAAGGGACAGAGGCCAGGCCAGGCCAGGCTGGCACCTGCAAGGCGGGCCCCCAGCAGTGGGCCCGGCACCCCTGGAGGCATGATTTGTCAGGCGTCCACCCCGACACACAGTCACCATCAGAAAGTTGATGGGAGGAGTGGTAGGAGGTTTAACAGTCGCCAACGATGCCCATGTCCTGATCCCCAGAACCTGTGACTCTCACCTTAGAAGGCAAAATGGAAAGAAGAGAAATGTGAGGACAGGAGGAGGGTCAGACACAGGTGACGTTGAAGCCGGAGGAAGGGCCACAGACCTGGGAAGGTGGCAGCTTCCGGAGCTGGGCACACAAGGACACAGACTGTCCCTGGGACCAGGAGGAACGCAGCCCTGAGGGCACCCTGATCATAGCCTGGCAAGACCCGTGTCAGACCCCTGACCCACAGGACTGTAACAGTAAACCCGTGTTGTTTTGAACTCCAGATTTGCAGCGATTTGCTACAGCAGCAATAGGAAACGAGTATAGGAGGCGCCGGGTTTAATGCCAAACAAGCTGCCGTTTTATTCCATTCAAGTTCAAGGTCATGGTGTCTACAGAAGAAACAAGAAAAGGCACCCTCCTTCCTTTCTTCCTATGAAACGATCTTTAGGGGAAGACAAGGGGGTGGATTTTAGGAGAGTGTCGACTTGAGGAGGGAGGGAAGCTGACGAAGTTGGCATACGAGAGGCATCCATCTGAAATGCTTTATCGTCGTTAAGCCTGGTGGTGAGTCTATGGCGTGCACTACATTACCCTCTATAACTGTCTGCATGTCTGAGATGTTTTCTCATCGAGGGGGTGGTAGATAAAGAGTCGCTTTTCCAGGAAACCTAGTAGCATCAGCCACCAACAGCACCTCTATTTTATCGGGGTTCGCCCTGAGTCCCCATTCCTTTCCCCAAGAGACTGCAAAAGCCACAAGGAAGCCGCCCCCAGCTTGGCACCCCAGGCATCACTGCGGCTGAAGTGCGACACCTGAAGGTGGGGGGGTCAGACTGGAGCTCAAACCCGCCTCACCCCACCCCCTTCCAGGGCCTCTGAAATCCGGGCCACAGTAGACTAGTCCTCATTTCTGTTCCCACTGTCACGGTTGTGTCTATACAACCGTGGTGGGTGCTGTGCTCAGAGACCTAATAGGCTTCTGTTGCTGATATTAACGGAATTCACATTAGAAAGTTCTTCTTTGAGAACAGAAAACTCCACCCTGTGGTAATCATGTCACATCACAGCAAGTCAGCCAGGGTGAAGGGAGCTAGCTTCCAATCTGCCAGGGGAAGCCACGGTCACACTGCTCCCCCCGCAAAGCAAAGGCCAGTCCAGTAACGATGTTTTGTTTTGCTTTTGCTATTAATCTGCTTAAGTCTCTGTAAATGTATTTGTTTATTTAATTCAATGACCCTGACCTTCAATATCCCTGGCCTACCTGCTAACAATCTTCTTTCAAAGTTTAAAACCAGCCCGGCTGGTGTTGCTCAGTGGTTGAGCATCGACCTATGAACCAGGAGGTCACGGCTCGAATCCCGGTCAGGGCACATGGCTGGGTTGCGGGCTCCATCCCCAGTGTGAAGTGTGCAGGAGACAGCCAATCAGTGATTCTCATCAATGATGTTTCTATCTCTCTCTCTCTCTCTCTCTCTCTCTCTCCCTTCCTCTTTGAAATCAATAAAAATTTTAAAATTTTTAAAAATTAATAAATCAGTAAAGACCCGTATATACAAAGTAGTCCCATCTGTGTACAAAATGTTTCTGGGGTGACACGTGAAGAGAAATACATCTAGCTTTCACTTGCATCTTTCCACACTGCTGACGTATTTTAAGCATGTACATGCATTTCTTTTATTTTTAATTAAGTAAATAAAATATCCCAACAGAATACAAATACCTAGATACACACAAACCCAAAAAAGCTTAGCTAAATTTACATCCTCTGCATACCAATTGTATGTGAGAAGAAAAATCCTTCGAATTTCAAACATGATTGTTATTAAAAGAATTTTTTCACTCTTGTTTCAAACAGCTGGTTCAAACCCAACTTTACTGTTCTGAAAAGATGGGAAAAGTCTGTGATATTGGGCTTCGGGGAGACCTGCTAATTCCCCAAAGCCTGTTCCTAACTTCAATGGAGAAAGAATCTCTAACTCCAGGACCACAAGGGACTTTTGGCCCAGCCCGGCCCCCACGCCGTGGACCCCACAGGCCTTGTTAGAGGAGACGCCGACTATAAATTTGAAATGATCAACACTGGCAAATGCTCCCGATGAGGGATGAATTGCAACTGGAGGTAAACACCCTTTAACCGAGCTTTATCCTACAGCGAATCTCAACAGAGCTAAGGGGCCTACATAAAACTATGCCTGTCCTCCCTCCCCCCTGCCCCCGCCCCTTGGGTCCCTCGTCCTAATCAAAACCTCACTGGCTCCTCGGGGGCTGATTCCAACAGGATATGAGCCCTGCGGGGGGTCGTTCATTTTTACCTTCCACTCTCTCACTTCGACTTTGTCAGCCTTAATTTAAAGCTACTTCCTAACAGAACACAGAGCTCACGCAACCCCCACCCCACCCCCGCCCGCCCAGGTCCCACTGAGCAGAGACAGGCGTAGAATCTCAGCATAGAATCGGGCGCTCACTAACCCTCTCCACTGTGGCAGGGACAAACACCTCAGGGGTGAGGACAGAGCACCACACTCCTTCCCAGAACAAGGTGATGTAAAAGCAGGCTACTTCCCATTCTAGCGGGTCCAAGCCTCCCTTCAAAAGAATCGTCAAAGTATGAAGATTTCAGGGTCTTGTGTCTCACTGTCCTTAGCAGCCAGAGTTGGGGCCTCAGGGGGTCTTGGGTCAGAATACCAGGAGGTCAGAGCAGCAAGAGAAAAAGAAACCTCGTTTGGTGGATGGATGGATCAGATCCAAACTTGGTAAGAGTTGCCTGGCTGTCATCCTGCCAGCCGTGTGGCCTTGCCAACCACATCACTGGCAAAATGGCACAATCATAACAACTGGGTTGCAAGGAATGCTGAGGGCCTGGTGCAGGCACAGAGCAGGGGCTCAGCAGGGGCCATTTCTTGCTCCTGTCGGGACCACTGCTGACCTCAATCTCTAAGGGCTGTGAGCTCGGCCCTGACACCATCAGGAGGCCGAGCTCAGCGAGGATTACTGAAGTTTAAGAATTTGCCTAAAATCACACAGCTCATCCAGAGAGCATGGAAAGGAGGGTGAGGTGCTGATGCGACGCCCTCGTCATTCGTGGAATTAGTGGGAAGGGGGTCTGGAAAGGCAGACGTTCATTGATGCCCTCGACCGACCACAGGAACACAAAGCAACCCAATGTCTACCTGAGACCCAGCCCTCTGCTGACGTCACAGAACAACAGCGTTCCATTACCCCCACACTTTTTGGCTTTTTGTTGTTTGTTTGGTAATCCTCACCTGAGGCATATATAATTCACACATATAGTATTTATAGAGAGAAGAGAGGGAGGGAGGGAGGGCAGGAGGGAAACATCAATTGGTTGCCTCCTGGATGCACACACCCTGACTGGGCTATGGATCAAACCTGCAACCCAGGTACATGCCCTTGATCAGGAATCGAACTTGAGACCCTTTGGCCTGCAGGCTGAAACTCTAACCATTGAGCAAATCAGCCAAGGCCCAACACTCTTTAAGAAGACGTACTACCGAAAGCAAGGTGCAAAACTGTACCTATAATTTATAACTTGCTTTTAAACTCTTTCACTATTAGTTAAAGGGTGAGGAAGATTCCAGTATCTACAGATGATATCTGCAGGGCGCGGACAGTGATGACAGCGGTGGCTCAGAGGAAGAGGTCGGGCGAGGAGGACCAACGCAGAGACTTCTCGAACGGAGGTCATCGGTGGGAGAGAGATGGCCGTCTCACTGGGCCACGAGCATGGGGCAGCCACACAGCATTCTACAGGTGACGGACAACTTGTAATTAGTGGCTCTGAAATTACTGAGCGAGCCAAGGCCTAGCCAAATGCGTGAAGAAACTTTCACTGATCCTCTCACATATTTGCACACCCTGTACAAACACCCACGCACGTCCCCCCACACACATGCTCACACGGCACACATGTGCACACACACAAGCACATACATATCCACACCCACACACGTGTGTGCATATATAGACAAACACATATACTCGGCACACAAACACGCACACACACTATGAAACCGTATGGCTTTCTAAAGGATGTTACTTCCCTCGCTTCACTTTCCTTCCTGCTTAGTGATGTGCACCGCAGTGCGATTCTGTATTACAGAAACATAAAATTATACACACACACACTCACACACACACACACATATGCACAAATTTAGGGAAACTCTGGGAAAATCTACATCAGAACACAAACAGCAGATATCGCCAGGTGATAAGCATTACAGGTTATGTTTATCAACTTCTTTTAGACTCTACAATGTCTGCTTTTTTCTAGGGAGAACATTAGTAATTGTGATTTTTAAAAATTAAGTAATTTTTTGTTAATATGACAGGATTCGTGGGAAAGACAAATAAGTGAGCCATGGGCTGCGTCTACCTGCTCGTAAGAGAGCGCCACCTGACGGCTCACACCAAGAAACAGATGCATGAAAAGCGGCGTCTCGGCCGCGGTCTCTCCGTGAACTCCTCTCCGCCAGGCGAGAGCCCTTTCCTCGCCCCTGGGAGCTCCTGTACAGAGCGCCCCTCAGGCTGCAATCAACAGCTGGATAAAGACCCTTCAAGGCTTCCCAAGCAGAATGTGCACAGGAAACAAATTTAGGAAGCCCCGCTTCTGTTACAGAAAACGAACACCACCCCAACCGGTAGGAATTACCCCCCCGGCAGCTCCGCGGTGAAGAGAATGCTGGCTCCTGCATGTGTTTCTAAGCTGACCTTGCCTTGACCAGCAATGTTTTACTGATATAGCATTTCAAAGGGAGGGTTCTAGATGCGGCCACGGCCACGTGGAGACCCACGGGGACCTGGAAACGGCACAGTTTTCAGTAGATTTCGCTGTGAGGAGATTTCGCCTGCTCTCCATCGCATGGTGCGTCTTTGCATGCAGATTTGTAGTTTGCGGCACACAGCTTTTGAGATCGTCTAGATTAGAAGGATGGTCAGTAAACTACTCACAGTGGTTGTAGCTTTTGTTAGTAGGATTGTGGTTTACTTTTTTTTCTTATCTGTATTTTCACATATTCCACCAGAAACACAGGACAGTGGTGCAATACAAATAATAACATTGTGTGTGTGAGGGGGGTGGGGGGGATTACCAGTAAGACCTCTGTGAAGATACCAAAAGGCCCAAAGAAAAATACTTGTTTTTTAATCATTATTCAGAATCTTAGAAAAGCAGGACAAATCTGAATCCCAGTGCAATTAATGGACAGAAGAGATGAATAACTATTCACTTCAAGAAAAAGGAGCTAAGAAGCACAGAGCAGTCCATGAAAGATTTACCCTCGTGGGAAAACCCTTGCCCAGCCCTAAAACAAACACCTCAGAGTTCAGTGAAAGCAGTGGGGCGTGGGGCAGGCATGAAAGACCCCCGTAAAGACCCCCCTACCCATCTCTAGCCAATCGGAGTGTTCGGGCTCGGGGGCAGAGTGCGGGCTGATCAGATCCCCAACATCCGGAACGTGTTCCAACTCCACAAGTACCGGACGCTGCCATTCCCAGTCCAAACCACCAAGAGGCGGGTCCCTCGTCCCGTCCACCGTTCAGTGGATCGTCCTCACGCCCCAAACGGGAAACGGAGAGCAAACCGACTAAGCCTGGTGAGGCAACGAGGACAACCTGCAGTGTTGGTTACCAGGGCCCGGGTCCCAGTAGGTCGGCAGCACCAGCCATCCCTCCTCTCCCTCCTCTTCTCTCGTTCAGCACACAATCCCATCTCGGAATTTGGCCATGGGCGACGTTGTTCACCCTTAGGAAGCCTGGTTCAGGCGTCATTTGTTGAGCCTCACAGCTGTTCTGCAACCACCACGCAGGCTGGAAGGAGGAGTCTCCTGGGGACGCACTCCTTTGCCCAGAGAAAGAGAAAGAAGTAACAAGAGGGAAAGGCCCATCGAGAAGCCCTTCCACGTCTGAGCTTTGGGAAAGGCTCTCTCTGTGCTGTTCCCAGCTGCCACCAACCAGGGCTCGCTGACATTCGGAGGCTAGTCCGCACCGTTAAACACGTCCTCTACCAGGGAAGCCCCTGCTCCTTACAGTGAACAAAACAACCGGTGGGAGTCCTGGTAACGTTGGTGGGAGAGCAAAACGGTTTAAATGTCTGTTCCTGGTCATTTACATCACGGACCTGAAAATACTCATCCAACCTGACCCACAGGACTTACCGGCTGCCTGCCAAGGGCCCCACCACCCCCCCGCCTCGTGGGCCCATGTCACAGACACACGGAGGCAGGACGAGGATACGTGGCTGGTCTGAGTCCCAAGACTTGGGTGCTCAACTGCCTCACTCCTGCTGCCTCCTTGGGGCCTGGCTGCAGTCCTGTCCCACGCTGACATCACCTAGCCCAGTGGTCGGCAAACTGCGGCTCGGCAAACCGCAGCTCGCGAGCCACATGAGGCTCTTTGGCCCCTTCAGTGTGGCTCTTCCACAAAATATCGGCTCTTCCACAAAATACCGACTTCTGCGCATGGGCCACGAAGTTTCAATCGCACTGTATGTGGGTGCCTGCACGTGGTTTTTGTGGAAGAGCCACACTGAAGGGGCCAAAGAGCCGCATGTGGCTCGCGAGCCGCGGTTTGCCAACCACGGACCTAGCCCATCGCAGGCACTCAAATATGAACCCAACCTCCCCATTTCTAGAAACACTGGGTGTAACAATGCTCACTGCAATGTTTATAAATATGGTTGCCAAAAATTATAAATAACCTGAGTTCCAGTCCTATGAGAACATAGGGCATAATGCTGAAGAACTGTTTTTTTAATAATATTCAGGAGAACCGAAAACAGGCATGATAAAATATTAAGTGAAAAAGGAGGATACAAAACCACAGCTTATTAAAATTCCCATTGTTTTAAGAAAAAACATATATAAGCCACTGGGAGGTCAGAGAAAGATAAGTATCACATGCTCTCCCTCACACGTGAAATCTTATGGACAAATAAACTGATGACAAAATAGATCAGAGACATAGACCTTGGACTGACAAATTTCAGAGGAAGGCGGGGGGGGGGAATTAACTGGGGAACTTATATACATATATGCGTAGCCATGGACAACAGTGTAGTGATAGCTTGGGAGGGGTGGGTGCCGGGAGGAGGGAGTCAATGGGAAAAAAAACAAAAAAACAAAAGAGACATCTGTAATACTTTCAACAATAAAGATAAACTAAAAAAAGAAGAAAAAAGAAAAAATATATAAGATACTGGAAGGCTATCTATCAAAATGTTCTTAGTGGCTTCTGGAAAAAAAAAATGGTTGAGCCCAGGCTGGTTAGGTGGTTAGAGCATCTGCCCTCAGACCGAAGGGTTGTGGGTTCGATTCCTGGTCAAGAACACATACCTGGTTTGTGGGTTTGCTCCCCACCCCTGGTCAGGGAGCCTGTGGGAGGCAACCAATCAATGTGTCTCTCTCACATTGATGTTTCTCTCTCTATCTCTCTCCCCCTCCCTCCCTTCCACTCTCTCTAAAAAGCAATAGAAAAAATACCCTCAGGTGAGGATGAACAAAAAAAAAATGAGATCATACATGGAACATACTTCAAACGGGACCCGATGCCAACCACATGTCCCAGGAAAGTTCCTGTTGTTCTCCTGGACGGCTGGGGTTGCAACTGACCCACTTTCTTCTTTACGGTCTTCTGAAATTTCCAAATTTTCTACACTAAAAAACATTGCTTTAATAGTCAGAACACAAGTTTTCTTTAAGAAAAGAAGTAAAAAAACTGGAAGGAGAAAAGACCAAAATGCTAACAGATTGGGAAAACACGGGCCTGTGTGTGAATTACACTCAGGGGAGGGGGACAAAGGGTATGATGCTACTGTTTTATGCTGGGCAAGTCCTCTGCCTAAACATACACAGAGGGGGCTCCTATCATACGACACCCTAAAAGGGAAAGCAATTGGGTCCTGTTACAGAAAACATTAAAGGGGAACATGATTCCATGTTCCACTCTTGAACATGGAATCAAATGAATCCCTTTTGGGCTTAGCAAAAGAATATGCTTAGATATGAACAGCAACTTTAAAATGTGTGGCTTATTGGACTTCATCAAATTAGAGACTTTTGGCCGGTGTGGCTCAGTGGTTGAGCATTGTCCTATGAACCAGGAAGGAGGTCACGGTTCAATTTCCGGTCAGGGCACATGCCCAGGTTGTGGGCTCGAGCCCCAGTAAGGGCATGCAGAGGCAGCTGATCATGATTCTCTCTCACTATTGATGTTCTATCTCTCTCTCCCTCTTCCTCTCTGAAATCAATAAAATACATATTTTCTTAAAAATTAGAACTTTTGTGTTTCAAAGGACACCATCAAGAAAAAGTCTTCAGCCCTAGTTGGTTTGGCTCAGTGGATAGAGTGTCAGCCTGTGGACTGAGGGGTCCCAGACTCGATTCTGGTCAAGGGCACATGCCTGGGTTGCAGGCTCAATCCCCAGTAGGGGATGTGCAGGAGGCAGTCGATCAGTGATTCTCTCTCATCATTGATGTTTCTATCTCTCTATCCCTCTCCCTTCCTCTCTGAAATAAATACGCACACACACACACACACACACACACACGTATAAGTATATAGATACATACATGTGTATATATATGTGTGTGTGTGTGTGTGTGTGTGTGTATAATTTTTTTTAAAGCCTTCAGAATGGGAGAAAATATTTACAAATCCGATAAAAGACTTATATGAGATGTATAAAGAATTTTTACAACTCAACAGTAAAAAGACACATAACACAATTAGTAGTGGGCAAAGGATATGGACAGACATTTCTCCAAAGAAGATGCACCAATAACCAGTAAGCACATGGAAAGATGCCCAATATTATTAGCCATCAGGGATACGCAAGTCAAAACCACAATGAGATTCCACTTCACACTCACTCGGATGGCCAAAAGGACCGACGACAACAAGTGATGGCTAAGATGTGGAGAAACGGGAACCCTCACACCCTGCTGATGGGAATGTAAAATGGTGCAGCTCCTCAGAAGGTTAAACATAGAGTTACCATGTGCCCCAGCAATCCATTCCTAGACATACACCAAGAGAAACATATGTCCACTCAAAAACTTGTACACAGCCCTGGCCTGAGCGGTTCAGTTGGTTGGGTGTCATCCCGTGTACCTAGGGGTCGCCAGTTCTATTCCCGGTCAGTGTACATGTTCGGGTTGCAGGCTCAATCCCTAGTAGGGAGCGTGCAGGAGGCATGCCGATCGATGTTACGCTCTCACATCCATGTTTCTCTCTCCCTCTCCCTGCTTCTCCCTCTAAAAATCAATTTAAAAATCTTTCTTAAAAAAACAAAAAACGTGTACACAAATGTTCATAGCAGCATTATCCATAATAGTAAACAAACAAACACACAAAATGCAATCTAAATATCCATCAACCAATGAATGGATAAACAAAATGTAGTGTTATCCATACAATGGAGTATTATTCATCCATAAAAGTTATGAAGTCCTGACAGGCTACAACACGAATGAATCTTGAAAACGTATGTTAAGGGAAAGAACCAGACACAAAAGGTTACATAATGTATGTTTCCATTTGTATGAAATGCCCAGAAAGGGCAATTCTGCACAGACAGGAAGTAGGTTAGTGGTTGCCAGGGCTGGGGGCCGGGGAAGTCTACAGGGACAATGGCATGGAGTACTTCCTTTGGGGTGATGAAAATGTTCCAAAGTTTATTGTGGTCATGGTTGTGTAACTCTGTGAATACACTAAAAAAATCACTGACCGCTACATGTTAATGGGTGGCTATAGGGTATGTGAATTTTATCTTAATAAAGCTGTTTTTTGGTGGTTGTGTTTTTCAAGGGGATGCAGATTCAATGGGATCTTGTCTCCCTTTTGGGCTAGCCACCTGAATTACAAATAAGACCTCCTGCTCCTTCCTAACTCAAGACACATCTCAAGTCCGTGACTACCCCTAGGGAAGATCAAGTCCTGCGCGCACGTGAAAGGTACTGTATTTTCCACGTATGACGCCCCCATGTATAAGACACTCCCCACTTTTCCAACCCAAAATTAAGAAATCAGTATTTTAAACATTTTGCTGGTTTTCCTCTTAAGGCCTTCCTCTTTATTTGGCATCTTAAGGAGTTGTTCTTCCTGTTTTCTCCACTGTCTGATCATATACTCAGTGGAAGGAGGTCCAAATTGTCTCTCTGCAGCTCTACTTCCATGCTCTTTGCATAGCTGACTACATTCGGTTTGAATTTTGCAGAGTAAGACAATCGCTTACCAGTATTTATCTTTTTATTTTTTGACATCTTTATGGGCTCAGAACGCTAAGGTCCCTGCTGCATCTGCACACTCTCCACCTCCACCTCCAAGAAGCTGATGTCAGTAACAATAAGGCTCGTGATTGAAGGAAGCCTGTTTGACAAGATACGGGCAGCTACGCACACGCGTGGGCCTCCCTCCTCGGCTGATTTCCATGTATAAGATGCCCCTTGATTTTCAGTCTAATGATTTTAGAAAAAATAGCATCTTATACATGGAAAAATATGGTACCTGCCTCGCTGCCCTGCCCCTCCCTGGCTCCTGCCTGCCCTGATAGCTGGATCCATGGGAGCCACACCTGCCCACGGTTTACCTCGTCCGGGCTGGACGCCTGGTACACACGGCACGAGTCTTCATACTGCTTCTCGGCCTCGGCCTGGTCGGTCACGCCGTTGGACTCGTACACGGGGGTCACGTTGTGGCAGAGCGCGATGGCCTTCACGGCCTCGTGCACGCGGCTGCTCATGGTCCGCCGGACTTTGGTGGTGATGGTGGGGCCCTTCTGAGCAGGCGGGTCCTGGGATTGCTGTGAGGAGGGAACGACAAGGAAGGTGACCACAGGCACAGAAGGTCTCCAACATGTGGAAGAACAGCCTCGCGGAGTCTGTGTTCCTTATTACCGGCTAACGGTAACTCCCAGGCTATCCACGGCGACGCTGCAATAAATGGCGTGTGGTTTTCAGGGATCCAGTCATTGACGCTCAGCACAGCAACAAAAACCACACAAAATAAATAGGAAAAATAGTAATCTAGTGACTGGGGGTGATTCTGCCTGCTAACATGTGAACCTGTCTTCCTTTGGGGGTGTCGGGAGCCTCCAACAGAGTGAGGTCCCACCATGCTGCCAGCGGTCCTGGTGCTCAGACCAGGGCTTCTCCACCGCGGCACTGCTGGCATTTGGGGCAAACGCTGTCTGTGGTTGGGACAATCCCGTGCCTGTGGGATGTTCAGCTGCACCTCCAGCCTCACCTCCTAGATCCCAGAAGCACCTTTCTCTCCTAGCGGTCTCAACGGATGCTGCCAAAGGCCCAGGGAGACCAAGCCCGTCCCTGGTTCAGAACCACTGTTTTTAATGTACACTCTTTGGGTTCATGTAAAAGATAGCAGTGGCGACTGGTGCTCTACAGGCGTAACGACCATCAGTGACATGTAACTCGGGGCAGGGCCTGGGCCAGTAACAGGAATGACACTCCTAGATGAGCGTACTGAACACCTGGTACCTAGCACTTCACTTAAGGTAGGTTTCCAAGAGCAATTTAAAGATAAATAAATAAATACGTTCTTTAAAAAGAGACTAATTTTATGTGTGCTCAATTTTTGCTTTCTACGCTGACTTCAGACCTTAACTTGTGGAAGCAGTTATTCCACCCTCTTGTTCATACCTTTCGACACATGGCTGAGCCTCCTGCATGGGGTAAGTCTTGGGGAAAGTGGCTTCAAGCAACATGGTAAAAACAGTATTAAAGGTTAACAACCCTGAACTTTATTCTTGGATGGGTTGTGAAAAGCTGTGCGACTTCAAGCCAGCCACATCTGCCCTCTGGGCCTCAGCTTCCTGCAAATAAGGGGAGTGGGGTAGGGGAGTGGGGTCCACACCCGAGTAGCAGGAATCCCAAGCCACCCGCTCAGCATCCCCAAAGTGGAAGGCAAGCAGCCCATTCCTATCTGTTGGAATTACACATCAGGTGCCATGAAGACCTTCCCTGGAAAAAGGGTTTCTATTGCCTTGAAATGTAATTTAAAAAATTAAGACCACCAGGCAATGATCACTTGTTAACAGTTTATGTCTCAGATGCCCTCCCAGGGCCCACAGGGCCCGTCTGATTAGCCCCTGCCCAGCTCTGCAACCTCCTATTCACTCTGCTCCGGCCACGCTGACCTCTTCCGTTCTTTGAACACTGACACGCTGCTTCCTGCCACAGGGCCTGTGCACTTGCTGTACCCTCTGCCTAGAATACCATTTCCTGGATCTCTACAGGGCCGGCTCACTCCATCTCATCATGGAGGTCTAAGTTCAAATGTTACCTCCTCAACGAGGGCTTCTCTGAGCCCCCTAACTCAGCGGTCGCCAACCTTTCGGACCTCATGGACCACCAGTGGTCTGCGGACCACCGGTTGGACAGACCACTGCCCTAAATCCTATTACCCCGCCTGCCCTCCCACTGGAAGTCATGCTTCCCGGGGGCTTATGGTCCTCACTGTCTACAACTGGCTGTTGACCTGATGATTCTCCTGGCCGACCATGAGGACAGCTGTCTGCTGCATCCCTAGTATCTAAAGCAGGAGATGCTTGCTGAACAAATGAACGATTTACTGCTCCTAAGGTGATGGTAGGGGTCCTGCCTTGACATGAATTTTTTTTTTCCATCTCCAAGAAGAAATAAATGTCAAATGGACCCACATCAGGTCCAGATTTTAAACCACAGTTTTGGACAATGGACCTATCGTAGTCTTCCTGCCTTCACGGCTGCGTCCGGGAGCCTGAGATGCTGGCGGACATACTGGAAGCTACATTCCATTAGAAACATATTTTGCCCAACAGAGGAGAAGCAAGCTGGTCTCTGAGAGTGAAATGTGTTTTATGCCTGTGAACACATGCCCAAAATAGAGAACAGATGGGCTACACGAAACAAGAAAATGACTTTCGTTTAATTTTTTAATACTATTTTTAGCAGCGGCTTTGGACTCCTCGGGTAATTAGACAATTACTAAATTATTCTTGTCATGCAGGCGCGCACACCGCCCTGGCTTCCTGCTCTGTTAACCTCTGGTGTCAAGAGGACACGAGTTTCACTTCCAGGCCAGAGGGCACTGCATGGTAACGATAATTAGAGTAATGAATCAGAACTGCAGTTTAAATGAATCATTATTTGCCGAGTGCTTTTGACGAGAAAGACTTTAACTCCAACATGACACCGAGGCCCGTGGGTTTACAGAACGGCTCTCCGTGGGACAGACTCCGCCAGGAACGCGGTTCCCTGCATCCTGTGATGTCTGTCCCAGGCACGGACGCACGTCCTCGCGGTTGCCCATGTTCCTCAGCACCTGGACCAAATTATGATTGAGCGCGAGGGGCAAGAGCGAGACCTCTGACAGAGCAATTGCTTCGGCTGGCAGGTTTCAGCAACAGTGGGTTAGAAGGAAAGGCCGCATGAAGGACCGCCACAACCCTTAGGATTCTGTAACCAACCTGGTTTCACGTCTCCCCCAGAAGACAAATTCTCCCACTGACATCCCAATGGGGGACAAGCCAGGCAGCCCCGGTCTCCGCAAGGACCCCACTTTCAGGACAGGGGACCATTTGACAGCAAATCAGAAGATGAGGGTGCCGGGCCCCCACCAGCAGGCGGCTGGTTTAAGTCTCCACGCTCATTGATTTCTCTCTGACATCAGCACGTATCCCCTTCCCTACGACTACGGTGCTTCAGGGAGGAGGGGTCAAAACCACTGGTTCTGAAATTCTCTTAATTTTCAAGTAAAAGGCTCGTTCGCACACCAAATGGTGATCCACGTGTATCCTTAGACCCTGGTAATTACCGGGGGCTCTGCCAGTGTTAGTACTGGGCCCCGTCTTCAAACATCCTCACATTCCCCATATGGAAGAGTTTCACATTGTACAGTGTTTCTCTCTAGTCTCCTGCCCACAGGCCCTTTAACCTACACCCATTTCTTCTTACTTAAAAAATACCAGGGGAAAATCAAAACAGATGTGGACACAGAGGCAGGTTCCCAGTCTTGCTGCCCTGGGGGAGCCACTGGTCCTCTCAGGGAGGGGAGAGAGAGGCCAACGCCGCTCCCACGAGGTCAGGAGTTGGGAGAGGAATCAAGACCTCCATGTGCAGAGGCCCCGGACGTGGGCCCTGGGGTGGGGTCCTCGCACCATCCAATGCTTCCGAGTCACCCTACGGCGTCCCGCCCTCAATGAGACACGAGGATCCGTGAGAAACAGGCCCCTGCTTCTCATTACTGACCCACGGCGGGGCCTTTCCCAACGAGAACTCCAGTTTGTGTGACAGGAAACAGCAGCACAAAAATTAAATACTGAGCCACCGTGGACATAAGCGTTCCTTCTAAATGCAATTAAAACTTCACCACCACCTCATGGACGTTCGTAATGTTAACGGGCAGTGTGGATGGGTTGCAATAGGTAAAATCACACGATTGAGGAGAAGGAACTCCTGTTTCGATTGTCCCACTTCACTCCCTAAGTAAAGCCCAAAGCTGGTCACGCATCAGCCTCCAAGGGGCACCCCCACAGAGGCAGGCTCGGGGCTGCTACTTCCAAATGAGCCCACGGAGTTACAGGCTGGTGGTGAGTAAGTACAGCGTTCACTGTTGAGCTGCAGACATCTTAGAGCGCGGCCAAGGCAGCACATTTCAATTCCGTGACCTCGAACCCCGGATAGCACAGAGGTCCTCAACTGGGGTGCTTTGGGCTACCATCTGGCAATCTCTAGGGATATTGGGGTTGTCACCACCGGGGGCAGAGGAGGGAACGTGTACTACAGACAACCTGATGGTAGAGGGCAGAGACGCTGCTAAAATCCTAGAACGAAACACAGGACGGCCCTCACAACACAGCCTCATCCAGCGCAATGTGCATTCCCGCAGCTGAAAACCACATTAGGCCGTTGACACTAGGAAGCCAGGGCCAGGGAGTAGCAGACACCTAACTGCACAGGCGGGGTCCCGTCCATTTAAAATGTCAGTACTGTTCATCGTGGGTTTTCCCATGAATTTTGATTACTGCGGCTTGGGGGGAGGGGGGTTCAGCCCATTAAGCTTTGCTCTCAAGGTGCATACCCCACTCTTCTTACCCTCGTTGTCCTGGCCCTATTGTAAAACCATTAAAATTATGAGACTCATTGACAGGAGTGAAAACAGGAAGTTGGGTAGTGTTATTCTAACAGTGGTTCTTAACCAGAAATGCTTCTCAAAATAACCAGTAAACATTTTAATAATTTTAAAAAATAGAGATGTTTGGGCCCCCCACCCCTAAAGAATGCAAGAGGTTTCAGGCATATATATATATGTGCTCGAGTTCATGGCACAGGTTCTCAAACTGCTGCACTTTGGAACCACCTGGTCCACCTGCTGAGACTGGGTCTAGAGATTCTGACTGTCCCACGTGATCTGACCCCGGCGTTCCAAATACCGTGCTTTACAAAACACTGTTACAAAGTCCTAGTCATAACTCTAAAGGTCAGGGGAATGATGGCATGGGCTCCAGGGAATCTTTCTCCGGTGCTCATGGGTCCATAACTCAGTAACTGACTAAAAAAGAATCGTATTGCAAATTAACATAGAGCTGAGTTTTATGGCATGCAAGGTATGCCTCAATAAAGCTGTGAAAAAGAAAACACAGGAAAGCCTTCATACCTCTCACCACAAAAGTATTCATGCGATTAGTGTAGGATTTTTAGATGTCACGAGAGAAGGACGAACATGCACATTGGCAGGGGGGGAGAGAGGGCGGGGGAGGGGGTTGGGGGTAGGTACTATAATTCCGAGCTCACACCAACCTCGAGATGACCTAACCCTTCAACACTTAGCTATTTTAAACCCAAATGGACAAATCCATTTTTGAGCTTCTCCTAAGGAAGGGTTAGGAGTTAAAGTGCAAGGTCAGAAATGTTGTTTTCTGACTTTTAACACTTTACAAAGAGTGTTACCTGTACTAAACCAAAAACGGACCATAAAAGCTGAACTGCACAAATAACTGAGAAGGCATGGCTTCTGTAAGTTCCATGGGCTCTTAAAGTACCCAAAACGGGCCGGGGGGACACACCATGACCATGAGGTTGGCTCATACAGTCATCAACAGGCCCGCATGGCTGAGAAGGGGCCAAGGGGTGCTCAGCCCGGCACCAGCAAGCGTGACAATCCACACAGTGAACCCTCCGGATGGAAGTCTCAGTCCCCGAGAGGGAGCTGGACAGGACAGGGTGAGTCACTCGGCATTAAAAGTTACATCTCAATATAGGTGTTCATCCACGTAAAGAACCGATTGGGGAATCGGAAGGTAAAGCAACGCTGGTTTGGCTCAGAGGATAGACCGTCGGCCTGCGGACTGAAGAGTCCTGGGTTCGATTCCGGTCAAGGGCATGTGCCTGGGTTACTGCTCAATCCCCAATAGGGGGCCTGCAGGAGGCAGCCGACCAATGATTTTCTCTCATCATTGATGTTTCTATCTCTCTCTCCCTCTCCCTTCCTCTCTGAAATAAATAAAAATTATATTTTTTTAAAAAGAAGGAAAGGGAAAGCGTTACCTGGGTGTAGATGCTGAAGATGTGGCTCTGCACTTCGTCCATGGAGTCGAGGCCGTAGGCCACTGTGCCCAGATGGAGCCGCTTGAAAACCATCTCATTCTGGGTAAGAGTTCCTGAAACGCAGGCAAACGAGAGCTTTTATCAGTCCGAGCAGTAATGACAGCTGCTATTTTTGAGTGTTTACTACACGTCATACACTGGTTTTAGCTCCGCCCCTGCTTTTGCTGTGCTGTTTTGCTGGCCTGGAATCCAACTCCCTTTCTTTTGAAAATGGCATCCAAGGTTTCCATGGGGAAACTACCCCCCTCATTTCCTGGGATGGTCCACAGGGAGTGCCAATCAGGGTGCCTGTCTCACTTCACTGGCCAAGAGGGTGGCACATGACTTACACTAGTCCAATCAGATTCTATTCTGAAGGAGCCTAAACCGTGAGCAGAGGCGTGGGCGGAAGATGAGTGGAGTCCGGCCACCCCAGTGGCAGACCCTACAGAGACGACCCAGGGGTCCTGATGCCGACACCTCCGGGACTTCCCCGGCTCCTCTCCTCCCCCAAACCCAGTTTCTCGGATGGGGTGAGCCACTCCGACCTCTGCAACAGATTCCCTTTCACCCTGTGGGCACTAAGAGGTAGAGAGGAAGCTTAACCCACATCTCCCCTCTCCCAGCCCTCGCTCTTCACCACTAGGACACTGAACAGCAGAGCAGGAATCTGGGGTGTGGTTACGAGGCCAGGACTCGAAGTCAGACCGCCCGGGCTCAAAGCCTGCTTCTGCCCCCATGTGCTCTGACAAGTCACTTAACTTGGGTTTCATTTGTTCACCTGCAAAAATACAAGGTTATGCCGAAACCGGTTTGGCTCAGTGGATAGAGCGTCGGCCTGTGGACTGAAAGGTCCCAGGTTCGATTCCGGTCAAGGGCATGTACCTGGGTTGCGGGCACATCCCCAGTGGGAGATGTGCAGGAGGCAGCTGATCGATGTTTCTCTCTCATCGATGTTTCTGACTCTCTATCTCTCTCTCTTCCTCTCTGTAAAAATCAATAAAATATATTTAAAAAAAAAAATACAGGTTAGGATGAGGATAACTACCTACTATAACATGTAACGTCC
>NW_005871263.1:312460-314178 GCF_000147115.1 Myotis lucifugus | reverse complement strand
CAGCAGGTCAGAATTTCCTGCCTTTAAGGCTAAATAATATTCCATGTGTGTGTTCTACTCACTTTAAAATATTTTACTGCAAAAGAAAAATTTTAAAAAAACCTTCAAATTCACTCATAGTCCTTTAAACTAACCAAACTGCTCACTATTTTACTGGCCACCTGGCCATATGAAGATTCACTTCAGTAATTTTCAATCACATTGTAGATAGAATTTTAAAGACCACAATTTTATTACACCACAAACAATTTTTTGCTGGAAACAAGGTAGACTTATTATTCTTGGAAACCATTACACCAAGCACCTTGGTGAGGGGTTCGATCCCCCCTGTACTGGTCACGCTGTTGTACCACAACTACAATCTTGTCCTCAAAAAAAGACAAATTCTAGCCAGGATGATATAATTATGCAAAAGGAAAGACAACATATCAAGTGTAAAATAGAGATGAGAAGCACTAAAAGTTTCAGGGGAAAGATATGGCCTGCTTTAATAATTATCTACTGATTGCCCTGGCAGGGTAGCTCAGTTGGTTTAGAGCGTCATCCTAATACACCAAGGTTACGGGTTCGATCCTCAGTCAGGGCACATACAAGAATCAACCACTGGGGTACATCTACACGATGGAATACTATGCTGTTGTAAGAAAGAAAGAATTCCATCATTCGCAACAGCATGGATGGACATGGAGAGCATTATGCTAAGTGAAATAAGTCAGTCGGAGAAAGATAAATATCACATGATCTCACTCATTTGTGAAATATAATGAACAACATAAGCTGATGAGCAAAAATAGAGCCAGAGACAGAGAAGCATCGAACAGACAGAGAAGCATCAAACTTCAGAGGGAAGGCAGGGGAGGGAGGAGAGCAACCAAAGGACTTGTATGCTTGCATATAAGCATAACCAATGGACACAGACATTAGGGGTGTGAGCACATGTGCTGGGGTATGGAGGTGGCCAGGGAGAGGTCAACAGGGGAAAAAGGAGACATATGTAATACTATTTGTAATACTTTAAATAATAAAGAAGAATCAACCAGCTCTAACTGGTTTGGCTCAGTGGATAGAGCATCGGCCTGCGGACTGAAGGGTTCCAGGTTCGATTCTGGTCAAGGGCATGTACCTTGGTTGTGGGCATATCCCCAGTAGGGGTGTGCAGGAGGCAGCTGATCAATGTTTCTCTCTCATCGATGTTTCTAACTCTCTATCCCTCTCCTTTCCTCTCTGTAAAAAATGAATAAAATGTATTTTTTTAAAAAAAAAAACAAAGAAGAATCAACCAATGAGCCCTGTCCAGTGTCTCAGTGGTTAGAGCGTCAGCCCATGCACCAAAGGATCTTGGGTTTGATTCCCGGTTAAGGGCACAGGCACATACCTGGGTTGCAGGTTCGATCCCCAGCCCTGGTCAGGGAGTATGTGGGAGACAACCAATCAATGTATCTCTCTCACATTGGTGTTTCTTTCTTTCTCTCTCTCCCTCCATTCCTCTCTCCTTCACTCCCTTCCACTCTCTAAAAATCAATGGGAAAAATATCCAAATATCCTGAGAATTAAGAAAACAACAAAAAGAAGAATCAACCAATTAATGTATAAACAAGTGGAACAACAAATCAATGTTTCTCTCTCTCTCTCTCTCTCAAATCAATCAATAAAAAATTATTATTATTTACTGATCATTTACTATGAAAAAAAGTAGAAACAAATACCCAAAATAGGGG
>NW_005871263.1:245884-312298 GCF_000147115.1 Myotis lucifugus | reverse complement strand
GTAATTGTTAACCCAGAATATATACTAGGGCAGTTCAAAAAAAATGGTGGGTTTCCAAGTATATTTGATGTGAGAAGTTGTTTGCAACGCACTGCTGTTAAAAAGGGGGACAGACTTTGTGTAGAGCAGAGTCTCTTTTTCCTAAAATAGAAAGCAGTCTGTAAAAAGATACATCCCAAAATATTAACAGCAATTATCATTCAGTTGTGAGATTAGAAGTGGCTTTTATTTTAATCTTTTGCTACTGTGAATCTTTGTTTTTTTCCTACTATGATAACTTATTACTGATATCACTTTTAAACCATTTATTCAGGCTCCAAATGAGGAAAGCAGACAATTGGCATGTGCCATCCAGCTTCCATTGCTAATCAATCTCAAAATTATCTCCTGCTGAGCCCAGACTCAGGCTCAGAATCCTTCTCCACACAGCCACCACCAACATCTTGGAGCTGGCAGACGTGATGAGCTCTAACTGGCCTCCCTATCATAGACTGGGCAAGGCAAGATCTTTTGAGCAGAAAGTCCCTTTAAGAAAGGATGGATCAGCCCTGGCTGGTGTGGCTCCGTTGCTTGAGCATCATCCCGTCCACCAAGAGGTCACCTGTTCGATTCCCTGTCACAGCGCATGCCCAGGCTGTGGGTTCGTTCCCCAGTAGGGGGCGTTCAAGAGGCAGCAGATAGATGTTTCTCTCACGTTGATATTTCTCTCCCCCCACTTCCTCTCTCTCTAAAATCAATAAAAACCTATTTTTAAAAAATGAAAGAAAAAAAAGGATGGGTCCTGGAGGCATGCACGCTTCCAATGCTACCGCCACAAACCAGGGCTCACACTCCGGAGGATCCTGACTGTTCCTGGTCATCACTCAGCCAAGGGCCCAGCTGGTAAAGAGAAGAAATTTCACGGCACCCAAACGCAAGCTCATTCTCTGCTCACCTGATGGGAATGATGTTGGAAAACAGGAGGAGGAAGCGGATGATCTGCAGGTACCAGCGTCCAGCGAAGTGCTGAAGGGCCACCATGACCAGTGACACCACCACCAGAGCACCAAAGAGGATCTTCGTGAGACAGTTCACTTCCAGGTCAAACAGGCCAATCTGGGGACAAGGCACAAAGGGGGGCTCAGAATCAGCTGATGCAACCCACAGCCATGAACCCCTGCACCCAGGGGGGACACTGGGACCCTTCCGCACCCACGGCTTTGGCTGAGAGCACTGGGCGCCCTGGGTTGCAGGCCATAACAGGCATCTCAGGGACCTCAGAGAATTCTGCTTTCAGCGTTTTTCAGCCTTAAGATTCAGACTTGGAAACACATACGCAGGTTATTGCTGTGCTTGGTGGGGCTGCACACTGCATGGTCCCCACCATCCTACACAGCGACCTGTAAAATGACAGTCCACACTCCCAGCATCATCCCACACACTGAGTCAGATGTGCCTGCAAGTTTGGGGCACACACCTCTGGTGGCACCTGATTTTCAGGTGCTGCATTAATTAACATTGTTTGTTTAATAATTACGTATTTATTTCCGTGTATTTTTTCAATGTAACTAGCAAAACAGACCCATAACTTCACTGAAATATGGCCTAAGTGGAGACAAAAACATCAAACAAATGTCATTTATAGTTGTAGTGGTGGGGTGAAAATGACTGGAGTTTGGGAAACAGCAATTGTTCGTGGAATTGACAAAGGAAATCATTCTGCAATATTCTAACTTAAAGACTGGAGGAGGGGTGGGCCTTGGAGGGAGGGTCACGGAGTGAAATGAGCACTAACAGAGCAGACAGCAGATCTGACCTGTCTGCCGTCAGCCGAGTTTGACAGACCTGCCCCCGGGGCACAGCGTGGCAGGTGCGAGGCCACTTCCCCTCCAGGAGGGGAGGCCAGGGAAGACCTGCTCAGAGGCGGGCGTAAGGATGAGATGAGATGAGATGCGTGTGAAGGACACCGCATAACAGAGCAAACAACAGTTTGCTTTAACTTAAAAGGTTTTAAAATGCGATGTATTAAAAAATGGGAATACACTCTGTCCAGTGTGGCTCAGTGGTAGAGCGTCAGCTCACACATTGAAGCGTCTCTGGTAGGATTCCCAGTCAAGGGCATGTACCTGGGTTGCAGGTTCGTTCCCCAGCTCTAGGTCAGGGTGCATGCGGGAGGCAATCAATCATGTGTCTCTCTCACATTGATATTTCTCTCTCTCCTCCTCCCTCCCTTCCACTCTCTAAAAATGAATGGAAAAAAATATCCTCAGGTGAGGATTAACAACAAAAAAAGAAGGGAAATTTTAAAATGTTCTGGTCATAAAAAAATTTTTTAATTTAAAAAATAAAAAATAGGTGTTTAATTTTATGTATTTGTATATATATGAATAGCTACTTATGTATTATATGTGTGCATATCTACATATGTGTATATATACCTACAGATATATATATGAAAAGATAGTTGCCAAAACCGGTTTGGCTCAGTGGATAGAGCGTCGGCCTACGGACTGAAAGGTCCCGGGTTCAATTCCGGTCAAGGGCATGTACCTGAGTTGCGGGCACATCCCCAGTAGGGGGTGTGCAGGAGGCAGCTGATCGATGTTTCTTTCTCATCGATGTTTCTAACTCTCTATCTCTCTCCCTTCCTCTCTGTAAGAAATCAATAAAATATATTTAAAAAGAAAGAAAAGATAGTAGGTTTGTATAAATGAGATAATACTGTCAGGAGTTCCAGCTTTTAACTCTAGCTCCTCACCCCCAACACCAATCATCAAAGTCCATCAGGTCGAAAGGTCTGACAAGGAGACACTTCTCGTGACTGCACACACCTTACTTCGGGGATTTGAGGTATTCATGACACTCCGGAGTTCTCTGCCCGTGTAAAGAACAACACCCACAACAGTTCCTAGAACAGAAAAACACGACACAAAGAACTGTTAGTGCGGACAGACGGGCTTACAAACACCAGAGCCTGGGCTGCCTGCGAGGACGTCTTCTAAATCCCACACCCACACGGGGGGAGTGTCAGTGTGTTCACGTCAGGGCCAGCCAACGACCCATGGCCACACTGACCAGCATGGAAGCTGCTAGCCACGGGCAGCAATTTAAATTCAATTAAAATGAAATCAAATAGGCAGGGGAACCAAAATGGTGGCGTAGGTAAATGCCGGTACTCGCCGCCTTCCACAACCACATCAAAATTACAGCTAAAATACAAAACCACCATCATTCAGAACCGCCTGAGAGATGGCTGAATGGAAGTCCTACAACTAGAGAAGAAGAAAGCACGTTGAGACTGGTAGGAGGGGTGAAGGCGCAGAACGGGCTGGGCCAACATACGTGGGCCTTTTTTTTTTAATCCAGGGGGAGATTGTGCCTGCTGAGGTCCCCATGAGGGCAAGCCCCACACCAGACTCCCCAGTCAGGGCCCCAGAGCTGGGGAGAGAAGGCCCCGTAACTTCGGGCTGTGAAAACCAGCGGGGATTGTGACTGTGGAACACGGAGGCTGTTGGAGACACAGGTGTCCCTCTTAAAGAGCCAGGCATGAACTTACCCAGACCCGCTTCCTTTGAGCTCCAGCACTAGGAGGCATTGGGGAAACCAGACACATACGAGGAGGAACTGGATTGTCTGGCATCGGGGCAGGAACTTGGGGGCAGATTTCTACCAGATGGAGGTGCTCACAGGAGTCATTGTTCCTGTGCTGGGACCTCCCCAGTCACAGGGCTGACTGGCAGCCATATCTGAGTCCCCATCAGCCTGGAGCACACCATTTGTTCCACCCTGGTGATTCCCTGAGGCTCCATCCCACCCAATTTGCAGCTCTACCCAAGCTGTTTGCAGCAGCTCTTCCATATGAATGGCCCGTCAGGCTTCCGACTTTGCTAAAATTTCTCAAATAAGCTGCAGCTGGTGCCAGTGTGCCCCAAACCTACCAAAAAAAGGCCTGAGACCTGGCACTAGCACCAGCCTGCCTTGCTTCTCAGCTGAGCCTCGCCTGAGGCCCAAACCCGATATAAACAGGCACTTCCAAACCCAACACAAATATGAGGAAGCTGCAGATCTCTCTGTAGCCCCTGCCAGGTGGTCGCAGGCAATGACTAACTTTGCACCTCCCTGGTGACCCAAGAGCCAGTGCAGCTAGTGGACAGCTTCAGACCATACCAGATTACAACACTACACATCCACAAGCAACACACTCAAGAGGCAGACTCAGTGAACACCATAGCCCTACTGAAACAAGTCCAGCTCCATAGGGGTGTTCCCGCACAGCAGCTCTCCCACTACAGTCGCAGCTGGTTCTCACAGCCAATAGGCCTGGAGGTCAATTCCTCCCAGTGACACCAACAGCAATCAAGGCTCAACTACAACAAGGCTGTGCACAAAGCCCACAAAGGGACACACCTAGAGTGCCCAGCTCAGGTGACTGGGGAGGCTGAGCCCCTGGGCCCTATAGGACACCTACTACACAAGGCCACCCTACCCACTCCAGGAGACATAGCAGCTACCCAATACATAGAAACAAACACAGGGAAGCAGGCAAATTTTGGAGACAAAGAAACATGTCACAAATGGAAAAAAGTGAACTACTGGATACAGAGTTCAAAACCATAGTTACAAGGTTACTCAAGGATCTTCAAGGGACTTAGTGAGACTTTCAAGGATCTTGGTAAGAATGCCAAAAACATAGACAAGGAGCAATCAGAAATTAAGCATACACTAACTGAAATAAAGAATAACTTACAGGGATTCAACAGTAGAGTAGAGGATTCTGAGAATCAAAACAACGATTTGAAATATGAGGAAGCAAAAAACACCCAATCAGAAGAGCAAAAAGGAAAAAGAATTCTAAAATATGAGAGTATAAGGAGCCTCTGGGACAACTTCAAGCAAACCAACATTTCAATCATGGAGGTGCCAGAAGGAGAAGAGAGAGAGAGCAAGAATTTGAAAACCTGATTGAAGAAATAATGACAGAAAACTTCCCCTACCGGGTGAAAGAAATAGACTTACAAGTCCAGGAAGCACAGAGAGTCCCAAACAAGAAGAACCCAAAGAGGACCACACCAAGACACATAATTAAAATGCCAAGGGCTAAAGACAAAGAGAGAATCTTAAAAGCAGCAAGAGAAAAGCAGTCACTTACCTACAAGGGAGTACCCATATGACTATCAGCTGATTTCTCAACAGAAACTATGCAGGCCAGAAGGGAGTGGCAAGAAATATTCAAAGTGATGAATAGCAAGGACCTACAACCAAGATTACTCTACCCAGCAAAGCTATCATTTAGAATTGAAGGTCAGATAAAGAGCTTCACAGACAAGAAAAAGTTAAAGGAGTTCATCACCACCAAACCAGTATTAAATCAAAATTGAAGGGTATTATTTAAGAAGAGGAAGAAGAAGAAGAAGCAAAGGAACAAAAATATGAACAATAAAGCGGCAACAAAGACATATCTATCAAAAATTGAATATCAAAATAAACGAATAAGGAATCTAATGAACAGAATAAACTGGTGAATAAAGTAGAATCAGAGGCATGGAAATGGAACAGATTAAAGATTCTCAGAGGGAAGGGGTTCAGGGGTTGGAAAGAGATTAAACAAAGATCTTATATGTATATATGCACAGACAATACGGTGGTGAAGACCCTGGCCTGCGTGGCTCAGTGGCTGAGTGCACACCTATGAACCAGGAGGTCTTGGTTTGATTCCCAGTCAGGGCATATGCCTAGGTTGCGGGCTCGATCCCCAGTAGGGGGTGTGCAGGAGGCAGCCAGTCAATGATTCTCTCCACTGGAAAAAGCAAACACCTAACCTTCTCTCCTCGGAAAAATACTGGCGGAGGAATGTACAAAAACTCAGAGACTCAAGCACAGCCTCAGGGAAAGAGCTGACCCAGATGCAGTGCGAGGCCGTGTCTCCTGGACAAAGAGCCCGGGGAGGAGGCACGGAAGTCCTTCCAGTTTAGCGCACAGTGTTCTGCACGAGGTGGTTCCTGGCAGAGAGACTGCCAGCAGATGGCAGGTGGGGAGCTCGCTGCCGCTCCCAGCAGGTGGCAGGCTCCCGGGCACACAGGTGCGGCCACAGCAGATGGTGGGCAGTGGGAGCCGAGCCTGGGCTGAGCTCACTCGCTCCACGCTGGCCTCAATGTCCAAAGTCCAGGTGCATGAGGTTTCACAGGAAATGCACAGAATTCTGTTTCCTCCGCCTCTCCTATAACCCGTGTTCATATCAGGGGCTCCCCAAGGAAGGGTCCCCCACGGGCACCAGCCAACCTCAGTGCCTGATGCTGCTGAAATGGCCTTCCCCCCAACATCTCCCTGTGCTCAAGACCAAAACGGTCACCACCAGATCCGATCCGGCCTCACCGCCCAGACAGAGCGCACACACCGGCCGCAGCGGGGCGCTGGTTTGGTCTGCACAGCTCTTTAAGGTGTTGAATTCGCTGGCCACTTTTCATGACGGGAGCTTTCATTTAACAATGGAGACTTCTGGCTTCTCCTGGAAAACTGGAAGATCTGGTGACGCTGGGTCCACGTTCCTCATGCGACCCAGGCCTCGAACCCCGCCTCCCACGCTGTCCCCTCTGCTGTCCCTCACCCTCTGCAGCCCGCAGACTACGAATCCTCTCCATCCTGCCAGCTGGCCCCCAGCCGCTTTCTCCCAGGAGCCAGGCTGCCGTGGTCGGCATTTCATGAAGTTCTTCCCAACCCCGCACAGCAGTGTGGTCCCAGGTCAGACCTCACTGCGACCCCTTTGTTCCCTGTCAGCAACAAGATAAATGCTGAGCCCCAGAGGCCAGCGTTCAGAAATGTTAACGGCAATTAGGCACCCTGTGACGCCGAGCGTGCGGTCACAGGACAAGCCCCGCCGAACAGGGGACGTTATCAAACTCGTGTGGCAAGGTGCACACGGCGTGACCTGCCCGCTGGTCACACCCGGCAGGACACTGACCCATCTGCTACAGATTTGGGGGGGGGGCGCGGTTGGGGGAGATCAACAAACTGGTCCCTCACCACTGAGTCCTGGAAGAACTGGACTAGAACACCTGGGCTCTGTCACATCCAGGCCACCTTCTCTGCCAAGCCTCCCCCTACCCTTCCCTCTTACCGCCCTGGTGACTCCTCACCCAGCAGCACTGTGTTATTACCATGGCAACTGCATCGATGCTGGACCCCCAGCACCTACCCTAGCAAGCTTTATTTTTATTTTTTTAAGAGAAAGGGGAAGCCCAGACAGTGTGGCTTGGTGGTTGCGTTTCGACCAGGAGGTCATGTTTAATTCCTGGTTAGGGCACATGCCGGGATTGTGGGCTCGATCCCCAGTGGGGGGCATGCATGAGGCAGCTGATTAATGATTTTTTTCTCTCATCATTGATGTTTCTATTTCTCTCTCTCCCTCTCCCTTTCTCTCTCTGAAATCAATAAAAACATTTTTTAAAGAAAAGAGAGAGAGAGAGGAAGGAATGGAGAGGGAGAGGGAGAGGGAGAGAGAGAAACCTCAATATGAGAGCGAACAATGATCAGCCGCCTCCTACAGGCCCCCTATTGGGGATCGAGCCGCAGCCCAGGCATGTGCCCTGACAGTGAGTTGAATCGGCAACCTTTCCCTGCACAAGACGATGCCCAGCCAACTGAGCCATACAAACCAGGGGAAGCTTTATTGTTTTTTAAACTTCCAACTAATAAGAGCGGAGTGATCACGACACAGGAGTTAGATTCTAAAGGGAACACAGAGGCCACATGTCATGCGGGTAAGGTTCCTCTTGGTGGCCGCTGCTTGAGTTGAGCACCAGAAGGAAACGGCTTGTGTTTCACTCCGTGTTTGCATTAGAATCAGATGCAGTGAGAAGTCAGGGAAACTGAGGCCAGCTGCAGACATGCTGGGTGCCCAGCTCCTGACTCACTCCAAAGCATACACCCGCTGAAGGGGATGGCAGGCAATGCCACTGGAGCCCTGGAACCCTGCTCTCTCTTCCCACATCACCAAGCACAAAGACATTAATCCAAACAACTGAAAAAACGCATGTGCCAACTCCACAATGCATTTCCCATGAACTGCTGTGAAATCTCTTCCCCATCTTCAAGATCCCAATTCGCCTTCCACTCTCCTCCTCCCAAGAGATGACCGCTCCAAGGCTGTGTGACCTTAGGCACGTTGCTTAACCTCTCTGAGTCTCCATTCTGCATTCCATTAAATGTCCTCATTTTTATGACATGAAACCAAAACAAGAGAATGGCAGCAAAGCACTTTGTAAATAAAAAGTGCCTGGTAAATAAGACTATTGTTAACCTCTGAGATTAAAGTTGACAACAAGACTTTTACAACCTCACTCCCTCCACCTCAGAATTCGATGCATCTTCACCTAAACCATTTGCCTTTTTAGTGGTTTCAGAGGAAATTTCTAGAACTCTCTCTCCTGTCTCCTCCCCTCTCCTCTTTAACTTACATTAAACATATAGCAAACTGTAAATCCCAGGAGAGTGGAGACCAGGGTTTGCTGGCACGCCAAGCAGCACCAGGACCTAGCAATGGAGCGTGGCATGATTGAATATAGATGTTCAATCAAGGTTTGCTTCACAGGAAGAAGGAAAGCAGGAAGGAAGGAGAGACAATCACCAGAATGAAAACCAAACAGACACTGGCACAGGTACTTATCACTGAAATATTAATATTATCAAATCAAGTGCAGAATTAAACACATCGAGGTTATTAGAAGCCAAGGGGTGGCCAGGCAGTGGCTGTGCAGAATCTTAAGGACCAATTTCTCACTCCTTTAGTCATCAGGGGAACTGAGAGACAGCCAGATGACGCTGCCAATCCACACAGCCAGGAGAGAAGAAACCTGGCAAGAACCACAGCGACAGCCCATCTCTGTGGGCAGAGACGCCAGGCGGCCTGGGCTCTCACTTGTGCCAGTCCCTCCCTCCCCTTGTCATAGAGCAAGCATGTCAAACTCGTGGCCCACGGGCCGCATGCCGTTTATTTGGCCCATGTTAGCCTTTGAGTTTGACATGCTTGTCATAGAGTATCTGGATTGAGTGTCTGCTCTCCTATGAGCCACAGAGAACCAACAAGCAGAGGAGAAAGGGTTGATAGGAGTGAGATATCACTCTTGAAGAGGGGAAAGAAATGGATTCCTCCAATAATAAAGACAGAGAGTTGTCAGCAGCAGAATTACATGTTATTAGTATAAGTTATTACATACTAACGGCGGGTGGTACAATGAGTTCTGCTTCTCAAGCAAGGTGCCTGGGTTCAAGTCCCAACTCACCTTTTCCCTGCTGTGTGACCTTGGGCAAGTTACTTAACCCCACAAAGCCTCAGTTTCCTCATCTGCAGAATGGGGACAACACTAGCACCTACCTTCGTGGCACCTTTGGGAGGGTCAAGTGAAATGTGTGAAGGGCTCGTCACACTGCATGAGAGACGGGCGGGACCCCACAGATATCAACAGGGCTGCTGCAGGCCATGCTCAACCCCTGGGCCCCTTCTGTTCAGTTGCACCCCATGCTCAAAACTGAAAGGCACAGATTTCTGCGTCACCTTGGAGTTTTCAATATCAAGGCTCCGCCCTTTCCTGTGCACGGAGCCCCTGACCCACAGGACCAGCAGCCTCACAGACACGACCTGCAGCCGAACGTGCAGGCTGAGCCAACCTCTGGGACAGATTAGAACGTCCATCTGCAGCGGCAATTAAGGGCTATTCGCGGAGTGGGCGCTGCAGAGTCCGCAGGCCAGAGCGGCTTCTCTGCTCTAAGTGTCTGAGGGGCAATTAGATGCCAGCAGAATCCCCTGGAGGTGCTGGGACAAGTGGAAAACACCATTTGACCGAGGACTAATTTTCCCAACTGACAGATGATTATTCTAATTACTCGGGAGGATTTTCTTCCCTCTTCAAATTGCTACCACATTCCTGGGAGAGGGCAGGCGCCTCACCTGAGGCGATGACGGTGCCCGCCCAGAGCGCGTTCTCGATGCTCAGGCTCTCGCTGATCGAAGGGTCGCTGTCCTCCTGCAAGAGGCCAGACAGACACACACTGATCAGCAAGGCTTCTTGTTGTTGGTTTTCATGGGGGTTCTTGTTAATCCTCATCCAAGGATATTTTTTTGCATTGATTTTCAGAGAGTAAAAGAGAGGGAGGGAGAGGGAGAGAGAAAGAGAGTGAGAGAGAAATATCTATATGAGAGAGACATGTTGATTGGTTGCCTCCGGCAAGTGCTCCGACAGGGGGTGGGGATCAAATCTGCAACCCAGGTACATGCCCTTGACCGTGAATCGAACCCACAACCCTTGGGAGTGCAGGCCAATGCTCTAACCACTGAGAAATACCAGCCAGGGCTATGGAGCGAGGTTTTGAAAAAACCCACAAGACGGGTAGAGACGGGCGACCCCTGGTGAGAAGCCCACGGCTCAGCCAGGAGAGAGGGGCCACACTCATCGACTACTGTCCGTGGGGTGTCCACCCCCATGGAAATACCTGGAAAGGCTGGCTCCTGACTTGAGGACAAGCCTGGAACACGGACAGAGTGTTTTTAAGGTGAGAGCGAACAATCAAACAGGACAGTCGTGTGGCTCATAGAAAGACAACACGAACAGTTTAATTTGGGGTCTATAACCCTCCTGTCCCAGATTCCTAAAGTAACTTAAATCCAAATTTAATTTCTATTCCGAAGAGTTGAGAAGTGACTTAAAAAGTATAACTGCCCAGCCCGGCCAGTGTGTCATCAACCTATGATTCCCGGTCAGGGCACGTGCTCAGGTTTCGGCCCGATCCCCGGTGCGGGGTGTGCAGGAGGCAGCCAATCAATGATTCCCTCGCATCATTGATGTTTCTCTCTCTCTCCTTCTCCCTTCCTTCTCTGAAATCAATAAAAACTTCTTTTTTTTTTTTTTTTAAGTATAACTGCCCTGGCCAGTTTTGCTCAGTTGATAGAGTGTCAGTGGATAGAACCCTCAGACTGAAGGGTTCCGGGTTCAAGTCCAGACAAAGGCACGTACCTCAGTTGCATGCTTGATCCCCAGCCCCAGTCAGGGTGCCTACGGTAGTAGTGTGAGGGGAGGCGCATGTAACCAATCAATGTCTCTCTCACATCGATGTTTCTATCTCTCTGACTCTCCCCGTCCCTTCCACTCTCTCTAAAAATCAATAGGAAAATATCCTTGGGGAAGGATTAATCAAATATATGTAAACAACAGTGGTCCTGGCCAGGTGGCTCAGTCAGCTGGAGCATCATCCCATACACCACAAGGTGGTGGGCGTTCACTTCCCAGTCTGGGTGCCTATGGGAGGCAACCAATCGATGTTTCTCTCTCACATTGAGATTTGTCGCTCTACCTTCCTCTCTCTCTCCAAAATTAAAAAAATAAATAAACATATCTTTGGGTGAGGATTAAAAATATATATATATAACAATGGCAGGCAGGGCTTATCTAAACAATAGAGGATGTCCTCGCGTCAGAGGGAGACAGAGTAACTTTGAGCATCGGCGTTAACATGAATTAGAACAACGCGTGGCAAAACTGTCAGGCAGTCCCAGCTGTTCTGAGGCTGAAGAACCTGCAGTTGTTCGGCCCCTACTGAGAGACAATGTGTCAGGGGTCAGGCGGTGCCTCCCTAAGGGAATTCCACCCCCAGCCCAACCCCCGCCCCCCTCCCCTTTCCATCCCATCTCCCCTCTCCTCCCCCTCGCACCCCCATAGAGATACTTCCTGACAAAGACCCTCAGACGCGGGTCTGCGGGCTCCCATCGTGAATCCACACGCTAAGACAGGAGTCCGTGGCAAGCTGAGCTACGTACCCTGGTAAATGTTCCCACAAAATTGTGGATGTCGATGCTCGGCTCTTCCGCGTAGATATACGATCGAATCTGAAGAAGATCCTGCGCGACAGAGGTGACATTTGGAGTTAGAAAAAGGCGGCTTATGATCAGAGAGACTTCCGGAGGGAGGCAGCCACTCTTTTTCTAAAGCAAACAGGCCCTAAAACGATGGGGCAGGTGGGGAAAGGGCAAACCTTCCACACGTGTAGGTGTCTTCACGACTCCAGGCTCTCGACTCGCTCTTAAGGGGAGTCCTTCAATCATTCTGAGGGTCAGAACCGTTCTTTGCAGAAACTTTACCAGAAGGTAGAACACGCCATATGGATAAAGTCAGAGCCCCTATTAGACCAGCCCCTCTCAGGGGCGCAATGGCACCTTCTACAGATTCCCAGGGGCTCCAGGCCAGTTAGAGACTCGCGGCTCTAGAATTCCTGCTTTAAAAAGCAGTAATAATAACAGCACCATTTCACTTGTTCTTGGCAACGAACAATCATATGTACCATGGGCACGCTTACTGTTATGCTAACTCCACAGAGACACAGAACTTCTTCCTTCCTTACAGGGCGAGGAAAGGCATGGCATCAACCGATGTGACCGCCAGCCCAGGGAAAGCTGGCGTGTGCAGCTTAACCCTTTCAGACCACGCACGGGGCCTATGCTGGTCTCCAGACGTTTGAATTACATTCTGTGATTTTGTAACCTAGTCCACAGGCCACTTCCAACCCGTGTGACTTGTGTTTAAACTTACACTTTGGCTACCTTCTCCCTCCCTCACTCTACAAATCGTGGTGTGATATAGGGAACTATAGGGCCCTGGGGAGCTTTGAGCACCTGTTGGTTACAACTACTTAGACCATACCTTCGTCCACGTGCTATTCCACACTGTTCTAAATGCTGTTCCACACACTGAGCATACACTGTTCCATGCACTGTTCTACATGTTCCTCCACACACTGCCTATATGCTATTCCATGCACTGTTCTAAATGCTGTTCCATGCACCAGGAAATCAGCAGTGAATATACCGGGCAGAACCCTACTCTCAAAGACACCGCCTTGAAGTGAGTGGAGTGGGAATGCAGGGAGAAGGTGGCCAGAAAACGCCTCTCCGTTAGGAGACGGGTGTACAAGACCTAAGGATACGATGGAGGTGCCCAGCCAGCAGACAATTCCAGTCTGACTGTTCCAGTGGAGACACAGCCAGGACAGATGCTGGGAGGCAGACGCATGCCTGACAGGGAGGCCAGAGTGGCTGCAGCGTGGGGAGAGGGGAGGGCCCGAAGCAGAGTCAGGGCCTCCGCAGAGTGTACGGATGACATGGGGTTGAAAGGTGCCAGCGAGGCCTGGGGGACGGGTTCTCAGAGCTGAGAGCCTCCAGAGTTCTGAGCAGAGGAAGACATGCTTGGCCTACCATTACTTTTACACTCGGTCCCGGTCACGGTTTCCTAAGGTTCTGCGCTCCCCTCGGAAGAGCTCCGTCCCGCATGCCGAGTCTGCATTTCGCGTGGCCACGGTACGTGGAACCAACCGGCACTCAAGGCTCCCAGGGCCCCAAAACACCCCACCTCTGACACCCATGCCTGGCCCGGAGGAAGCCCGAGTTTGCAAGCTCTGCTGGGACAGTGGCCATTTGTGCCTCTGCAGGGAGAGCTACTCACGGCGGCCGTGGGGAGCCTCTGCGTGCAGGCCACCGGGAGCCGCAGCTTCCAGTCCGTCTCCCCGTCCAGCTGATCCGTCCGCAGGAAGCAAGACCCTGTGGAAGGAAGCCGGTGCCTTCTGTTCACCAGCAGCTCACGAAGCCTTTTGGTGGCCGCTCGGGACAGCCCCCGCCCTGGTCCTTGTAAAAACAGCCAACAAATGGCCAACCACCAAAGGGAAGGAAAATACCCCGTTTCCCACTTCCTCCTTAAGCTCTAGGGTCAGAAAGATCTGGGTGCAAATGCTCCCTCCCCCACTCACTTGCAGTGGGAGCCGGGCCAGCTTCTCCACCTTGCTAACCTCGGTGTGTCCTCGCCATAAAACAGGAAGAAACACACACCTCCCAAACTTGCTGTCGGGACTCAGTGGTGACAGAAGCCCCGGCATGGAGGCGGCCTGAGAGAGCCAGCATTCGAGTCTGTTCTGGGCAGGGGTTACAAGCACCTTCTCAGGAACCAGACCTCCTGGGTTCAAGTCCGGGCTCTGACACTCACTAACAGCACCGAGCTCAGACTGTGAGAGCTAAAGCGCTGGTCCATGCCAAGCCGAGAGCGCCAGGTAGGTCGGCCGTAATCACCGACGCGCACTCTGTGTGGGCGCGTATGTGGGTCTGACGTGCAAGTCCAAGCCACAGGTCGGCCGTGTCTCTCATCAGACAGAGAGCGTGCGGAACTCGCCGGCGCTGCAGCGAAGGCTCCTGGGAACTTCCTATCTTTTGGGGGGGGGGGGGGTTGAGGGTGTTTTAGAAAGGGAGAGCCCTTCAGGAAACCTAATCCCCAACACTCATGGACCAGGACACAGAACCGATTTGAGGACAAAGCCACAATTTTTAAAAGAAGGCTGCTTTCATCATGCCTTCCACCCCCCTCTCTGCATTACTTCATATATTATTAGTGTAAGATTTCACCCGTGCTTTTATTCAATTTGTAATAAAATAAGCTGCAGGAACCTCAAAGGAATACAAGTGCGAATCTTTCGGGGGTTCCAAGATCTCTGATTGTGCCTGATAGGCAAGAGAGAAACAGCCTTGTTTCCTCAGAGCAGCTTAAATATCAAAAATAAAGAGAAAGGAGACGTGAGCCAACGGACGGGGCAGACGGGTGGTGGCAGCCACGCAGGGAGCCCGCAGTGAGAGGGGCTTGGAAAGGCGGGAGCGGTACTCAACCCCAATGGGCTGGAACAACAGACAAACTGACAGGCAAGGGTGGGCCTGGCCCCGCCACTCATGACTCCGGGCCCAAAGGGACACCTACCTCTCTCCCGGCCCCACTGCCCGCCTCATCACACACCTCCTGGTATTTTCTCAAAAGAGAGGGAATTCTGAGCCTCATGCAGCCCAGGGAGGGAAAGCAGCACGTGCAAGCATGCCTGCATGTGTGTGCATGTGTGTGCATGTGTGTGCGTGTGTGTGCGCGTGTGCGTGTGTGTGTGTGCGCGTGTATGTATGAGACTTCACCAGCGGAGACTCAGCAGGGGTCCAACTAGCTGTATCTTTGTAATGATCACAATCTATTGCCCTGCGAGCACCGAAAACGTTGTTTTAGGATTGCTCCATTAAAAGGGCTGTTTGGATTCGCCTCCGTGGCTCCGAAATGATCATCTACTTCAGTTACATTTTCGAATGATTACTTTGCCAAATTGCCACTGAAAAGTTAATGGTTATTTTCCAAATCGATCCCAGCTGTTTACCGTTCTTTTCTGATGTCCTCAGGAAGATCATGTCAGCAGGCACCGCTGGTTCTGTTACGATAAGAAGGGCTGTTACTGTGGGCCATCCCGGGTGGGTTTCCGCCCCCCGCCCCCGCCCCTCGGTGGGGGGGAGCCATCGAAACCCACGGGGTATTTTCAGTGTCTGCCTTTGTCCAAGACAGACGGAGGGTTTATTTTGTTCTGAATCTGAAAACCCTTGCACACTGCTGTGACGTGCCTAATCCCCTGTTGAAATCACATCTCAGAAAGAGAGCTTCTAGCTTCCTGGCGAATCCAACCATTACCTCCCGAAATTCCAGCCAGGGACCCCGGCCTCACTGACTTTAGTCCAGGCTGTCTGCTGAAAGGAAAGATACGTGCCCCCTGCTCACGCTCTCCGCTTCTACCCCTTTCCCGGCTGGAGGTTTGGCTTCCAGTGGGATTCTAATAAGGAAGTCAAGTCACAGGAAGGAACAAAAGCCATTCTCAGAAGGAGAGCGAGAAGCCGACAGCAGCCTCATTTAATTGTGAACAGAGAGGACTGTGCAGAGCAGCACAGGGGGCTGTGGTTCCTCCGAGCTGCTGCCCAGAAGGGCTTCACTTTCCCGCAAATCAACTCGGAGTTGTTGGGTTTAATCCTTTTAAAAGAGCACAGTTCATTTCCTACAGAACCCAGTCCAGACACACTCCTTTCAAATCAAATATTATCCCGAGACTGTCCAGAACCAGCCTCAAAATCCAATGCCTTCCAAATAACACAGTAAGAAGAGATGTGAGTATCCGCTGAAGTAAGGAGCAAATCAGCAGTGCTATTTTTAAAAATGTGTTTTTTGCCTTTTTACTGTTCTCATAGTAACCTCTACTCCCCATAAAATGATTGAAAAGCATGATGTTTAAGTCAAAAAATGCAAGCTAAGGCCTGGCCGATGCGGCTCAGTTGGTTGGGCAATGTCCCGGGAACCAAAAAGTTACCGGTTCGATTCCTGGTCAGGCCACATGGCCGGTTTGCGGTCTCGATCCCCAGTGGAGGGTTTTCGGTCTCAATCCCCAGTAGGGGGCTTGCAGGAAGCAGTCGATCAATGATTCTCTCTCTCCCTACCCCCTTCCTCTCTAAAAATCAATAAAATATAGACATATATTTAATTATTTTAAATGCAAGCTAAAATTGCTCAAAAGGTAAATGACAAACATGTTTATGTAGTTAATGGACTTCTAAGAAAGACTTCATGGTAAGTAAAAAAATTTTTTAAAAGACCCCAAAAAGAACAACGAACACATCAAACAGGAAATCAAAACTTGTGTAGGACTTCTAGCTAACCGACACATGTAAACTTGAAAAAATACTTGGTGCCCCTCAGGAAAGAGAGAGACTTTTCTCCCCAGCAGAGCTGCTGGATGGAACTGCAAACAGCGTACATTCGATCAGAGCCCCCGACTGCGCGCCAGCATCGTGATGTGAGAGCAGGGACTCCCCATTTCACACAGCAGAGACCCCCTCACCTTTTCGACGATGATCAGGTCTCCCACTTGGATGTTGGCACTCTTCACCTTCACGGTCCCTGCAAAGAAACAGGTCCAAGACACACCCGTCTGAACTCGTTCCAGTTCCATGCGTCTTTACAGAGTGCCCAGCGCCTTCAAAGCCAGTGCGGACAGCAGAAGGATGAGCCCCCACCCTCCGCCCCGCATCACCTCCTACCCCCCTGAGAAAGGTGCGCCTGAGGCAGAAACGGCTCCAGAAACTACCCCCTAACGGGGCTCTGGGAAGTGCCCACACCCCTCAAGCGAGATCTTCTGTCTTAATGGTGCCTTGGAAACTTTCCTCCGTCTGCACCTTAAGAAACTCATTCAGCCTCAAACGAAAAAAGAAAAAGAAAACCCACACAGATATGGGGAAGAGAGAGAAAAGGGCAGAAGGGCAGCTCTTAATTTTCAAAAAGAAAGAAGCTAACCCAAAACGACTAATTATGTTATTTTTTTAATTTGCAACTGCTATACAGTTTGGTTTATATGGTTATGATCAGGTTACTTTTGCTGGATGTTTATCTGAACAAAAATGGAACAGCTAACATCAAACGCTGATTCTGTGCTGCCCTGGCCGGGTGGCTCAGTAGGTTGGAGCGTCATCCCGTACACCATAGGTTTTGGGTTCGATCCCCAGTCCAGGTGTGTACAGGAGGCAACCAATCGATATTTCTCTCTCACATGGATATTTCTCTCTCTCTCTCTCTCTCTCTCTCTCTCTCTCTCTTCTTCACTCTCTAAAAATCAATTTAAAAAAACATATCCTTCGGTGAGGATTAAAATAAAAAATAAAATAAAAAATTTTAAATGCTAATTCTGGGCTAAACACTGAATAGGTATTGGCATGTGGATGGCTTTGTTTACTCCTCGGGGTGGCCACCAGGAGAAGGCATGATTATCTCGTCTTCAAAGGAGGACAAAGGCTCAGAGATGCCTTTAGTCTCACAGGTATTCAAATCCACATCCGACTCCAGAGGAAGGAATAAGAAACAGTGAGTTCAGTTCAACCCAAAAAATGCCTATTGAGTGCTGCACCCTAGGAATTCAGAGACTGAAGTGGGTCCCCGTATCCTAAAACCGTGCCTCAGGCAGGAGTCAGCAAGCCTGTGCCATAAAGGGCCAGACAGTATACAGTGTCCTGGCCAAGAGACAGTGTTTGCAATTCTCCCAACCATGGTCTCCCTGCCAAAGGCTAACAGACTTTGGTCTGTATTTCATATTTTAAAATGCAAAAACCATCCTCAGCTCCCAAGCCATACCAAAAAATCCTATATAATAAAAGCATAATACACTAAGTGTCTGGTTGTCCAGTCGTCCGTTCAACCAATCAAAGTGTAATATGCTAATGATATGCTAAGGCCACTCAACCGCTTGTTATGACGTACACTGACCACCAGGGGGCAGACGCTCCAACTGGTAGGTTAGCTTGCTGCCGGGGTCTGGCCCATTGGGACTGAGCGAGACGGGCCAGACATGCCATGGAGCCCTCCCGCAGTCTCTCCCCAGCTGGCCAACCTCCCACATCCCTCCTGGCCCTGATCGTGCGCCAGTGGGGTCCCTCAGCCTGGCCTGTGCCTTCTCGCAATCCGGGACCCCTCAGGGGATGTCAAGAGAGCCGGTTTCGGCCCAATGGCGGAACAACAGGTCACTATGACACACACTGACCCCCAGGGGGCAGACACTCAACGCAGCAGCTGTCCCCTGGTGGTCAGTGTGCTCCCAGAGGGGGAACATAGCAGCAGTGGTGTGAGTCTCTCCCACCTCCACGGCAGCACTAAGGGTGTCCAACTGCCAGCTTAGGACATCCCCCGAGGGCTCCTGGACTACAAGAGGGCGAAAGCCAGGCTGAGGGACCCCTCGCCCCCTTGTGGAGTGTATGAATTTTGTGCACCAGGCCTCTAGTAATAAAACAAAAGGTAGTGGGCTGATTTTGCCCACCAGCTGTAGTTTGCTAACTCATGAGCTGGTAGGAAAGACAGCCAGACAGATGCTGCTGGTGCAAAATAGTTTGTGAAATGATGGGAGTGAGTCAGTGAGCTGAGTGAGGGACCAGGAAGGAGGGGAAGTCCACCTTTGAAGAAGGATCTAGAACAGTGCTCAGCACACAGAAGGCACTGACTATTCAATCAACATTCCGGCACCATGCACTGGACGCCTGCTGTATGCCAGGCAGTCTAAGGGTGGGGATCCACAGAACTCACCTTCGAGTGAAGGCGAGAATCAATAATGAGTGGAGGGGTGGGGGGCAGAGAGGTGCGGACCAATGCTTCACAGGAGAGGTGAGGCCAGAACTGACCAGACGAAGGATCCTGGTTGCCCGCAGTAGAAGGGAGGAAGGCACAGAGGTGAGAGAGCACGTGAGTAGGACACATGTGTGCTCCTTTAGCAAGTACAAAAACATGGCGTGAAGGCAGGGAACAGAGAGATGAAGGTGGAACTGGCTGGTCAGGGCCTGTGTCCAGACGGGTCCAATTCTCCACGAGGGAGCAACACCATAAAAACTTTATGTTACTGGCATCTTGTAACAAGCCCATGTAACTCACAAGAGAGAGGAAAGAAAGAGTAATAATGACTCCATCATTCATTCAACACCAATGGGGATTTCTAGCTAACAGAAATAATCTGAGTGCACAACTCTAGTTTTTTACCATTTTTCACAATATTTCACATATTTAACCCCCTGTGTCTTTTTAGTAAGTCAGCACCATGGAGACTTTTTAAAGCATTCCAATTATTTCTATTGAAACAACTGTATTAGGTTCCATTGGGTTGGGTTTTCGCTAATTTTTATATTTAACTAGATTTTGTCATAGTAAGTAGAACTGGCACTACAAGAACTGTCCACAAACACTAATGACTTCTAGAAAGCACGGCGCAGATGGTGGTGGGCCAACCCACCTTAGTGCCTCTCCAGGAATGTGTCTCTCACCCCACGAGGTGAGCATTTAATAGTGTCCCACTGTCATAAAACACGGCGCTAACATTCAGTCCAATGACCTGAGCCCCGATGTGCCAGAGACCTACTAGGCTCAGGCATTGATCCTGTCTTGGGCTTTGGTAAATATATTGACAGGGGGACTAACGGACAGCCATTGATCCAAACAACCATTAGAAATGGGCCCAGAGAGGGTCCAATGCACAGAATTCTTTTCCTGCCCAAACAGTTCTCCTCGAACCACTAGGGGGCGACAGGACCACCACACACAGACCGCAGTTCTTTCTGGGGAGCTCCCCGAGGCGTGGCGTTCCTGGAAGGAAGATCAGAAATTCAGCCGGCCCTCTGCGCCAATGCACTTCTCCTTCCCTGGACTTGCCCCAACTTCCCCAAACATAAATTTACACGCTGTCTTTGGTTTTATTACTCAAATTGATGCTGGTGGCCTGACCCAAACTATCACGCGGGTGTTCTGGTCTTCGAGGCCTGGTTCCCACCTACTTTCAATATCTAGGTGAAAGAGTATGTTATTCTTATTAAATAATAATGGCGTGTGTGAGAGAGAGAGAGAGAGAGAGAGCAGGAGACAGGGCAAAACCAGAAGGATTCGACTGAAAGGGGTGACAGCAATTCTTTCTGGGGACGTGGGGTTTGTCTTTCTGTCTGGCACACACTTTTTTAATTCTTCACATCGGTTTTTTTAAAATAAGCATGAGGTGCTTTTCTAATAAGGAAAAAATAATAAATTAAATTAACTCAAACGCCTAAGTGACCAGGCTCAGATTTCTTTTCTTTTTTTATCTTTATTGTTGAAAGTATTACAGATGTCCCTTTTTTTCCCCATTGACCCCCTGCCAGATTTTTCCCTTCCTACCGGGCGTCCTGATTTATGACGGGTTAATGTGAACTCTGCCGCTCTCTGTCCATCTGCTCTGCCTCAACAAAAACCCCTTTAAACTGCTGGGCTGCAGGGCAGTCTGTTCTACCCCAGCAGGCTGACCCGCACACGGGCACCCCTTCTGGGGGACAGGCACTCCAACTGGGGGACGGGCCCTCCTCCGGGGGGACGGGCACTCCTACTGGGGGACGGGCAGCCAACGGCCCGCTCCCTCTCAGGAGGAGGGCCACGGGGGCCATAGTGGACACACGAGCCATGGGGAGCCACGCCGTCAAGAGGTCACTTGTGCTTCTTCACCAAGGTTGCCCCAGGAGCATGCTGGTATTTGGGGGTGAAGAGGGGTGAACCTCGACTTTGCAGCCTCAACAAAGGCAGACCCTCAGCCCTCCCACTCTGCTGAGCTCCCACGCGGCTCCTGACCATGAATGCGACTTCCTTCCCCCTCGCTGTCACACTCGCAATCAGAAAATGGGCAGTTCAGGCCTGTATGTGGGGCCGGTGTTTAGCGTGTGTCTGAATGAGGAAAAAAAAACAAACACAAAAAAACAAATAAAACCAAAAGAACGGAAAGGAGAAAACGCAGCAGGAAGAGGAGGAGGGAAAGCAGGCACTGGTACGTATGTTCCAACATCTATGGTTTCCCAGCTCAGCCGAGTAAAATGTCCCTGTGCAGGGGCTCAGACTGGAGGGAAAGGCCTGGCGAGGTGGGAGGAGGAGGGGGAAGGGGAGAGGCCCAGAGTTCGGTGAAGAGCCCAGCACTCAGTGGCTGGGACTAACTCAGGGCGGAAAACTCTTCGGTGGTGGAAAGGACCCAGAACACGATTTCCAATCTTAATGTAACCACTGTCCTGAGCTTTCTACCATGGTTCTCACAGAAACTAGGAAATGCAGATGCTCCTGGGCAAAGCTCCCTGTCTTCCTAACACAGAAACATGGGAAATAAAACAGCACAGTGATTTTCCCTGGCTCCCCACCCCCCCCCGCCCCGCACCCCCACCCCCGGAGCAGCTAGCAGTCATACCTCCCAAGTTTCCTTTTCCCTCCCCTGCCCAGATATCCCTGAAACAGAAGTGCGACCTGTGTGCCCACAGCCCCCATCCCGCAAACCTTGGGTGGATGACCAATTGCTAACATATTACAACTCCTAATAACCTCTTTTTTTTTTTTCCAATTCTTTTTTTTTTTTTCGCTAAAAGTATTACAAAGGGTATTACATAAGTGTCCTTTCCCCCCCCCCCACCCTTGACAAGCCCCTGCCCTCCCTTACCCCCCAGTGTCTGGATGTCCATTAGTTATGGTTATATGGATGCATACAAGTCCTTCGGTTAATCACTTCTGAACAAGGCCTCCCATGGTTTCATTTGCACTGGGCCCCAAGGATTACGTAGCTGGTGCTGAACAGACATAAAAACACCCAGTAACCTCACCTTTGCCACGTGCACAGGGAAACCTGGCCTGGTTCTGAGAGCAGAAGCCACGGGACCCTGACTTCCTCCCAGAGCTCTCTCCCGTGTGGCCCCTCCAACACCCACCTCCGGCCCCTCGGCGCTGGGCGTTTTAAATGCATTGGCAGAACCTCGACAGAAGCTGGCTGAGGGATTTCCACAAAGGTTAAGTGGAACATGCTCCACCGGCCACATCCGCCACCACTAAACGCTGTCTATAAAGTAAATTTAATCCTTTCAGCTTTCGCCACTTCGTCCAAGCCGCCTCTGAGCCGGGGTTTCTAACAGGGAGCAAACTTCCAATTACTACCGACCGACCGCTGTTTATTTCTGTAGAGATGGACCCCGAGCCTTTCATAAGCAAACCCATCGAGCCCAAACCATGCTTTTCATGGGTGACAGCTTCGGAATAAGAGCAGTTTGTCTACACTGGGGGCAGAAACCAGATGTTTCCCTGGAGTGGAAACAAGCAAATGACAATTCAGTCAAAATGCAGAACAGCCTGAAAAAAAAAATTTTTTTTTAAATAAATTCTGGGCACTGGTATGTGTGGGCCTATTTTTTTGACCCCAAGCCCCACCAGCTACTAGAATACTCTATTTTTCACGGCGCACGCAGGGTACAGATTGCTTTGTAGATCTCAAACCGCGATCCCCGTGCGCTGACCCTGGCTAATGTTTTACTCTTTAGCTCACACTCTAATCCGCCTGTGACAGTGATGAGTTGTAAATTCTGCGGCTTGTGTACACTTCCTGGGGTGGACGCTAAAACGCCTCTGCAGACCCAGCAGCGTGCACACGGAGGGTTTAAAGTTGAAATTTTCACATTCTCATCCAGCCGTCTGTGCTCCCCAAAGCCTAAGAAAAAGACTGTGATTTGAAAATAGGCAAAGGGTTAAACAGAATTATTGGAAATTCCACGGCCACTTCCTGGGGCTTTTGTTTAAAATAGTGGGAACTTAAAAAACGAAAGGCTGAAGTTTCTACGTGACAAGTTTATACCCAACAGAGGCTTTTAAAATAAATATATAAATGGTTCTCGTTGCTTCTGGTGCCCAATAATGATGAAATAGACCAACCCCCCAGCGGTGGGGGGACGAGGGGTGGAGGGGGATACCTTCTGGGAAAGATAACAGTACGATTTGCATATGAGGTTGTTTTTTTTAATTAAACAATAGATTAGTTCACCAATATTTTGTAATGAAGTGAAATCGAGTACTTTGGAAGGAAAAAAAAAAGAACCTTAGGGCTCTGAAATAACAACTTGCAAGTGTCAGAGACTGAGAAAGTGTTTGGCCAAATCTGTTCTAAATAAGACTCAGAAAAGCAGATGCTCTGAGAATCTTAACCAGAGGAGCTCAGGAAGAGGAGGTCTTTGCTCACCCAACTGTATTTGCAATCCTTAGGAAAGGACTTTTTTTTTGCAATAATATAAAAAAGAGCAGCACTGTGGTTCTCTTCTCTAAAAACGCAGAAAGCATATCTTAGTGTCCTCCCGTGTCTGAACAGAGCTTATACTTTGAAAACATAAATGGTACTTCTGTTTAGGAATACAGAGGTTCGTTAATTAACTAGCAGCTAAACTACTCCCCATTAATAAACGCATCTTCCCTACACTATCCGACCTTCTGATGAACTCGAGCAAAATATAATTCCCCAAAAGAAACACACGTATGACCTTTGACCTCAACAGTTAGTCGCATTAATTGCAATCCTAAGTAATGGTTCGATGTGGATTTTGAACTGAATTGAAAAGAAAGATATCACTCTCAAGTGGGGATGAGATCCTTGGGGTTATTCTGTAACTGCAGAGCTATCGGGGAAGAACTGGGCGAGAGGGGAGATCTGGTTTTCACACCACATATGGACTGAAAAGCTCAAGATGGGAGAGACGCCCTGCCTTTTGCGTAGACCTCTGGTTTATGGCTTATGGTTCCCGGGGTGCCCAGATGTCCCCAGCAGGAAAGACACATCAGCGATCCTGTTAATTGTGCTCTGTTTGCAGTTTCTTTCAAGGCTAATTATCTGCTGGCTTCCTTTAGCCCCTGATCACAAGTCAGTCTGGGAAAACATTCCTGGTATGAAGACCTGGAATTCATCCTGTGAAAATGCAAATCCCATTGCCCCGCCTCCTGTGATAATCAAGGCGGAGGGACCCCTCTCCAGAATTAAACTTTTGGTTTGGGGAAGATAAGCATAATGAGAAATTACTCATGGACTCATTCTTTCTTCCTGACCCCACCCAAATCTTTCAAGTAAACTTAAGTGTTGCTGAGTCTGTTCCAACTTCAAGATCCTCTCCTCGTGGCTTTGGGGTTTCCAGGGTCGCTGAATGGTGTTACTCTGGGGAGACGGCTCCATCATTAGAGCCATAAAACTCATAAAAGTCTAGGAATCTCTCTTAAGTCTCTGATCCCGTGGAAATGTGGACTTCAGGCAGGAGGAAAGAGGGGCTTTCCTTTATCTGAGAGCATTATCCTGACGTGGCTTTCAACAGTCTGCCCACCTCAGAATGAGAAAGCTGGACTGAGAAGTTTCTTTGGACTGAGAAATGGGCCCTGGACGGGGGGCTCAGTTGGTTCAAGCGTCATCCGGATACCCCAAGGTTTTGGGTTCCATCCCCAGGCAGGGCACATACAAGAATCAACCAACAGCCCTAGCTGGTTTGGCTCAGCGGATAGAGTGTCAGACTACAGATTGAAGGGTCCCAAGTTCAATTCTGGTCAAGGGCACATGCCCGGGTTGTGGGCTCGATGCAGTAGGCAGCTGATCAATGATTCTCTCTCATTATTGATGTTTCTATCTCTTTATCCCTCTCCCTGCCTCTCTGAAATCAATAAAAATATTTTTTTTAAAAGAATCAACCAACAAATGCATAAATAAATGGAACAAATAATCGATATGTGTTTCTCTCTCAAATCAATTTAAAAAATGTAAACGTGTTTTAAAACGACTTAAATCTTAGAAGTCCTTCTGCAGCATTTGTATTTAGGAGCATTTGTATTTGTATCTGGCGATCATTGAGATCGTCTACGGCAAAGTGCTGCACTAGCTCCTGGCACAAGGTAGGTGCCTGGACTTACAGACGAAGGGCTGACATTCAGGCAGGCCGGGGTTCCAGTCCCTAGCTAGTTGCATCACTCAGACGGGGTGCTTTCCCTCTCTGCGCCCCAGTTCCCCGGAAAAGCTCCCTGCACGGGGCCGTTTAAAAATGACAGGCCTGACCTCCCGCAGCTGCTGGCTACGGTAAGTCACCTTTCCTCGTTTTCCTTTCCTCCTGCTTTCCAATGTGGACAGCATTTTTTTTTTTTAAATATATACTTCTCTATTGGTTTTAGAGAGGAAGGGAGAAGGAGAAAGAGATAGAAACATCAATGGTGAGAGAGAATCATTGATCGGCTGCCTCCTGCACACCCCCACTGGGGATTGAGCCCGCAACCCAGGCATGTGCCCTTGGCCGGAATCGAACCTGGGACCCTTCAGTCCACAGGCCGACGCTCTATCCACTGAGCCAAGCCGGCTAGGGCTGGACAGCATTTTCCCAACAGCTCCACTGTCCCTGTCACCCTGTAGCAGGCCTTGTACAGATTCCTGGATCAGAGAGTCAACTTCCCACTTTCCCAGAGTCTCGGTCCTCACGGGCCTACGTGGTCTTTTCTTCTGTTCTCCCCGGAGGGAGAGGCTCGGGAAGGCAGCCGCATCGGGAAGAGCAAGATGGAGCCAGGACCTAGGGCTCTCTCCGCCGCACTCCTAGCAATCACGACGGGGCCTTTGGGGAGCTCTTATCAGGGCAATGTCATGGGCATGTGATCCCAGGACTGATCCTAAGGGCCCCTTACTTGGTTTAGTGATCTACCGTCACCATTTTGAAAATCTTAATAATTTTTGAACAAGGGCCTCATCATCACAGGTTCATTTTTTAATGTAGCCAGTCCTGCTCTCTCCTATCCTGTGAGACTCAGGATGAAGGTTATTTCTTTTGGAAGACATCATCAACTCCTCTCTGACGGACTCCCACAACCTCCATCACCCTTGGCTAATACCTCCATTGATTCATCCACCAACACTTAATGAACCCTTGCTGCAATACCACCAGCACTGCCTTTCTTGAGCACACATCCAATCGCAGGCACAGTCCTACGTTCTTCCCATGTAGGAGTTATATTTAAGCAACTCTTAGGCAGGAGGTACTACTATCACCTCCAATTACTGGCAGGTTAAGGGATCTGCCCACACAGCAGGGAGGAGGTGGATGCCGAGTTCTGAATCCAGTACAAGCTCAGAACCAGGAGTACAGTGTTCCAGAAGGGGACCTTCCTCATAAGGGCCCCACATTCATACCCATAAAGTATAATTATTAGTTAGCTTTTTTATTCTATTTTATCTTTATTGTTGAGGGTATTATAAATGTCTCTCCCTTTTTTGCCTCCTTGCCCCCCACCCACCACCTGGTACCCACCCAGCCCCTGGCCTTCACCACCCTACTGTCTGTATTCATGGGCAATGCAAATAAGCATATAAGTTCTTTTTAGTTAGCTTCTTAAAGTTATCGACTTATATGCCTGGATACCTCACTGGACCATGAATTCCCTAAGCCCAGCCCCTATGTTTATTTTTGTAAAACAGAAATCTATTGTAGATTACGTATATTAAAGTTAAAGAAAATAAATTAAAATCCCAATAGTTAATCTTTAGAAATACTTTATACAGCAGAGAGAAAATTCCATCAGATCTCACTATTTTTTTTCCCCCAAAAAAGTAATGGAATTCATAAGTGAATAAACAATCCAAACCACTGCAGCAACTAATAAAAGCTCTCCAATTTTCATAATAAAACAGAAACCTATTGTAGATTTTGGACAAAATGGAGTCTCATATATTCTTAAAAGAATGAATAAAAGGTCACTCCCTTTTATATGGCTAATTATATTAATAAAATACTTCAAATACTCATTAGACCATGACAATTACATTAAAAATGAATCAAATTGGTCTGTTGTTTTAGGTACACATTGAATGAAATAGGAGAATCTAAAATGGAAGCAGCCTGAGATCCTTTCATATGTATATTCACCATTTGTATATTTTTTCTGTGATGTTTCATATACTTCAGGTATTTTTATTACCTTTTTGTTGTTTTATAGGAATACTAGAGGCCCAGTGCACAAAATTCGTGCACGGGTATGGTCCCTAGGCCTGGCTGCCATCAGGGCTAATCAGGGCGTTCCAGCTGCCAGCCGGGGCCTTCCTTCGCTCTGCACCACCCCCTGGTGGTCAACATACATCATAGCGAGCAACAGAACTCCCGGCCTCCTGGTTGAACTCCCGTGGGGACACTTTACATATTAGCCATATATAATCTGGAAAAAAATAGTGTTGGAAGCAGCTATTAAAAAAAAAAAAAAAGTAACTTCCACCCTTTCTGGTTTGGCTCGGTGGATAAAGCGTTGATCTACGGACTGAAGGGTCCCAGGTTCAATTCTGGTGAAGGGCACATGGCCGGGTTGTGAGCTTGATCCTCAGTGTGGGGCATGCAGGAGGCAGCCAATCAATGATTCTCTCTCATCATTGATGTTTCTATCTCTCTCTCCCCCTCCCTTCCTCTCTGAAATCCATAAAAAAATTTTTTTAAAGTAACTTCCCTCTGATGGAGAATTCCTCATTATTATCAGGGCTTTTAGTTCAGCTGTTCAAAATAGAATGCTTTTTCCTCAAAGTTTTCAAGTTTTTCAGTTTGATTAACATAATGCCTCTAAAACTTTGGCAACATCCTGACTTAGAGTCTGTGCCACTGACATTCTTAAAACTATATTAATTCCTGCCAAAATGCACGAATCTAACTTTGAGACATCAAACACAAGTTGAGGGACAAGCTGCGAAGTAACTGGCCTAAAACTGGCCTGGTCCTTCTCAAAAACGCCAACGTCATAGAGCTATGCCAGGTTGGAGGGGTGAAGGAGAGAGAGAGGGCAGCTAAACGCAACTGGCAACCCTGGATTGGTTCTTGGACCAAGAAAAAAAATGCTGCAGCTCTGGCCGGGTAGCTCAGCTGACTAGTGTCACCCCAATATGCCAAGGTTACGGGTTTGATCCCCAGTCAGGGCACATACAAGAATCAACCAATGAGTGTATAAACAACAAATCGATGTTTTTCTCTCTTTCGCTCGCTCTCTCTCTCTCTCTCTCTCTCTCTCTCCCTTCCTCTCTAAAAATTAAATTTTTTTTAAATGCTATTAAAGGACATTTCAGGGACAAATGGCCAATTTTGAGAAAGGATTCTAGATCTGATTAATAGTAATGCCTCAATGTTAAATTTCCTGATTTGGCTCATTGCACTGTGTTATGTAAGAGAACTGTCCTCTTAGGAATTAAACACTGAAGTGTTGAGGGGCAAAAGGAATGATATCCTCACCTTAATCTCTAGTGGCTAAGACAGAGAGAGACTAGCAACACGCTGACCACTGAGGAACCGGGGTGACAGGCTTGCAAGAGTTCCCTGCAGGACGTCTGCAGCTTTTTGCTAGATAGACATTATTACCCCCAAATGTTTATCTTATTTAGTCCAAGCGCCGTTTTCTTGGCCAGGAAATGATGCTGAACGCAGGGAAAGCTCATGGCCTACCATCTAGTGGTCGCGGACTTGATATTCTGGTTTCTAGCATTTCTGAACTCCAGAAGTAGTGTTGAAAAGTCCATTTTAAGTTGTCCTGTGATCAAAAAAAGAAAACAGTCCTGCGTGGACATAGAAGTCCCTATTTGCTTCATCTCGCTTTTGAGCTTCATTGAATTCTTGGTGAAATGTCTCACTCAAGAAAATATTATTGAGTCATCAAATAGTGCGGTAAGGTCAAAAAAGGCTTCTTTCTCTTCCTCCCTCTGAAGCCTTCTGCTTGGGCTTTTCTCTCTGGCCCTTCCCCCTCAAAGTGGATCAAATAACTAAACTCACCTCCATCACGTCCCTGGCTGACAGTTTTTCGGCGCCCGTTTTGGGGCTTTCAAAACAAACCGCAGGGCCAGGGCGAGGGCCTGGGTTAATATTCAGAGCCCGGCTCCTGGGCTTCTCCTGTCGAATTGGCATGACAATGGGAACCGTGGGTCCCAAAAGGAGGCCGACAAAGGAAGACAAGTTTTTACTGCTGGAGCCATCTGCCAATTCTCTTTAGGGCCTTTGCAAGGACGGAGGGGATGGTAGCGGCAGCTGAGAGGGGCCTGCAGGGGAGGGCACGAAAACCACGCCAGGAAAAGCAATTGCAATATGAAAAGAACCAAAGAAGGGCTGGCGGGCGGGCGGGCGCTGGACAGATGAATGGAAGGCCTCCCAAAGGCCCTCCTCTAAGCAGACCCAGCGGCCCTCTCCGCCGGCCGGGGCTTTTGTCGGTTGCCAAGCATTGCAAATGTCATCGTCAGAATATGTTATTAAGGGAGGGTTTCATATACACAAACCACACAAAACGCCTCCCCAGAGGGGTCTTCTGATTACCCACGTGGAACCCCCAAGCCACCTGCCTTTGCAAAGATTATACTGGGTTCTTATTCTTTAGTTTGCAAAATGTCCTAAATGCAGTGGTTTAGCAATAACAAAACACGTATTTCTATACCCGCTCTAAAGTCCCCCTTCTCCCAGAGACTTGCAAATTTTTAAGACCACCAACTATGAAAATCTATTCAATGCACTAAAACAAACACATTTCCATGCCCTCAAGGAATTTTGTCAAAATTTCAATGTTTTTTTTTTGGAGGGTCGGGGGAGCGGAGGGGGGGGCGGGGTGGGGGAGGCCAAAATATATTCCTCTGACATTTTTCCCAAAAGGAAAATTCTACTGAAAATCCGGGAACCGTGGAAGACTAAAGCGCTGAACAACAGCAGTTCATGCCAGGCCCGGGGACCAGCTCCTCCAGCACTTGTCTTGTCTCTTTCAGAATCCCCCCTTTCCTGCAGGCAGGCACAGCTCCCACTGCCTCCAGCCTCTCCTAAAACAGTATTAATCCCTGAATGGGATCAGTCCTCTTAGGGGACTGCAGACAGGAACTTTCTCTCCTTTCTGAACACAGCCTCACAGGAAATCTACTCTAGGACGGGGAGTGGGAAGTGGAAGTCAACCTTGGCGGGTAGTTTTGTGGGGCTTGGGGTGGGTTTTAAATCCCACCATTTAACACGCTCGTGTCTGGCCCGGGGCTAACGACTGAAGGCTAGTCCCATTCTCTCTGGGTCAGACTACGGGCTCTCCCCCCTTCGTTCTAAGGACTGAGGAGATGCCAGTAAAGACGTCTTCACAGATGCAGTATTTACGTAACTCTGATGCCTTTTAAGAAAACGAATGTGGCTCATCTTGTATGTCCACAAACAGTCAATGTAAAAGTATACAAATAAATATATTAACAGAAACCAATGCCGCACAGTTGTAACATTGGTTTTGTGGTGTTGAAAGAGTGGCTTTTAAAGCTGTGGCTCCTTTGGAAACGGATGTAGGGCCAAGTTCCCAGCTCCCCTCTGCAGCCAGACCCCATAAGGGTAAGGAACTAGCGGGCCGAGGATGCCAAATGCACAGAATTCAATTCCAGGTTGAGGATGCGCAAGTTAGGCCACAGGACCCCCTCTAAGAGAGCCTGGCCACCTGGGGATGCAGCCCGCATCTCCCCGAGCCCCGGGGGACATGCCGGCCTCCCTGGTACCAGCAACTGAGTGGCTGTCCTGCCACGCGGCGCCCACACCCCCGCCAGCCCCAGGCCTTGAACTCTGCTCCCTGACTGTCAGCGACCGATGATTGAGCTGCAGCCCTGCAGCCCAGGCCGGGCTGCAGGAGGCGGCCCCAGGGGAGCCCCGGCTGACCTCTCACTGTGAGCCGGCTGTAGACCTGGGAGTTGACTTCCTTGTCCCGCAGGTAGCATCGGATTTCCTCCACCGCCTCTCGGATGATGGTGACGGCCAGCACAAAGCCCTGCAGAGAGAGAGGACAGAGTGAGCCCTGCTGGAACCCACCTTCCTCTCCTGGGGCTAGGGACAGAAAAGGCTGGAGGGCAGCAGGGCAGGACCCGCTAAGGGTCCCAAATGCACATGCCCAGCAAACCCGCTTCTCCGAGGGTCTCCTACACACACACCCTGGAGGAACACTCGTCAACACACATGCACAAGGACAGCCCTATTCACCACCTCCTAGTCTCAGGGTTTCTGAGAGTAAGATGTGTCGAAACACCCACACTGTCCATCCACAGACAATGGCTGAAGGAGGGTGACCACTAACATCTGAATCTCGCTCGCCATGTGCTGGGCTCCCTTGAAGTGCTTTCCTCCCATTAGTGCATTCCACCCTCACAACCACCCTATGTACAGATTCACCATACGAGATCACTGTGCTACAGATCAGGAAACTGAGGCACAAAGAGGTTGAATAATAAAACTCTTAGGAATTTTATATACTGCACACACACACACACACACACACACACACACACACTAGAGGCTTGGTGCACGAATTCATGCATGGGTGGGGTCCCTTGGTTTGGCTGGTGATCGGCCAATTGAGTTGTCTTGCCCAATCCCAATAGGGCCGGCCAGATCGGGGGAGGGACTGCAGGAGGTTGGCCGGCCACAGGAGGTTGGCTGTGGGAGTGCACTGACTACCAGGGGGTAGCTCCTGCGTTGAGCGTCTGCCCCCTGGTGGTCAGTGCGCATCATAGCTACCGGCTGGTCGTCCAGTCGTAATGGTTGCTTAGGCTTTTATATATATAGATATACTAGAGGCCCGATGCACAAAAATTCGTGCAAGAGTAGGCCTTCCTTCCTCTGGCTGCTGGCACCAGCTTCTCTCCAGCACCTGGGACCCTGGCTTCCCTCCTCCAGCTGCTGGCAGGCACCTGGGAACCAGCTGGCTTCCCTCTAGCCCCGTCTTTTTCAGGAAGGATGTCCGGAAGATATCCGGTCTAATTAGCATATTACCCTTGTATTATTATAGATAAGCAGAAATTTTGAACACAGGAAATCTGGCTTGAGATCTTAACAGCCACATTGTTCTGCATCTAGAGAAACTCCGGTGGGCGGAGCCAAGGAGATGGACCTCCAGCAGGAGCTAAAAAGAGTGAGATACCTGCTGCTTGCATGGACGGGGTCAGCGGGAAAATCAATCTTTCAGAACATAAAATGGAACACCGTTCACAGAAATAACGAAGATTCCATACACTGGGAAAGACTTTCTGCCCTGGCCGGTGTGGCTCAGCTGGTTGGGCATCATCCCATGCAATGAAAAGTTGCTGGTTCAATTCCTGGTCAGGGCACATACCCAGGCTGCAAGTTCAACCCTCAGTCGGGGTATGTATGGGAGGCAACCGATTGATGTTTCTCTCCCCCTCTCCCTTCCTCTCTCTCCAAAAAATAAAAAAAAAAACTTTTTTTTTAAAAGAAAGGCTTTCCCATTTCCTTAACTATTGGTTAGATTCCTCTGGTAAGAGGGACACGGATGGAGTGGGCTGGACTGCAGGATGTCTGTAATGTCCTAAATTTTTATAAAGAAACATTATGAAGCATTCACAGTGTAAGTACCAGCTAATAAAAAGGAAATGTAAACCTGTCTGATCTTCCTGAGCCAGGCACCCCAACTCACACACTCTGGGGGAGACTGGTGTGTGTCGTCCACAGCATGGACCTATTTCCATCCAGTTTTCCTCTTGAATCCACAAAGGCAAGAACCTTCATCCATTTTTCTTTTTTCTTTTAAATATAATTTTTTTTATTTTATTGATTTTTTTTTTAGAGAGAGAGGTACAGAGAAAAGAGTGGGAAAGAAACAAGGGTTTCCTGTTCCACTTATTGATGCATTCACTGGTTGCTTCTTGTGTGTGCCCTGACCCGGGATCAAACCCAAAACCTCGGAGTATCAGGACACTGCTCTAACCAGCTGAGCTACCCGGCCAGGGCCTCATTCATTTTTCTTACAAGATGCCCTTATCATCCCTCCTTTTAAAATCACTTTTTAAAAACACAGACAGCAAGCTTCCCATGGAGGGTAGCAGTAGGGACTGCTTGCTGACTTCATTTTCATGCTGTTGACCCTGTGAAATACATTAACTTTGATTCGGATCCCTTATGTAAATCTAGCCAGAGAGGCGCTGCTTTGAGAACCTCCTCCAAAGCCCCAGATATTTTACAATCACAGGACTCCTCCTGCCTTCTGCTGCCCATCAGATGTGAAGAACGGGCCCATTTCAGAACAAAAGCATACGCAGACCTGCAGACCTCCTATGGAGGAGAGGAAGCTTGTTCCGGCACCACAGGCCCGGTCTGCAGAGCCCCTCCTCCCCCCTCCCCCCTCCCCTCCCTCCTCCCCCCACTCACGCTGCAGTTTTGTTGTTCTGGGCCAGAGGCCAGGTTTTTGTTGTTGTTTGTTTTCTTCAAATGTTCTGGTTTCTCTTTGCCCTGCGTGGGCCTGGCTGAATCCCATGGATGACAGTGGGAGTGTGTGCTCATGCAGACAGAAGCTGTGCCCTAGCCAGTTTGACTCAGTGGATAGAAGCATCAGCCTGCGGACTGAAGGGTCCCGGGTTCAATTCCAGGCAAGGGCGTGTGCGGGTTGCGGCTGGATCCCCACATGCAGGAGGCAACCAATCGACGTGTCTCTCTCACATCGATGTATCTCTCTCTCTGTCTCTTCCCCTCCTTTCCCCGCTCTCTAAAAATCAACGGAAAAACATCCTCGGGCGAGGATTAAAAAAATAAATAAATAAGTAAAGACAGAAGCTGCAGCCTCCCTGCCGCCAATGAACACGGCCTCCCAAGTTCATCCGACCTGCCCTTCCCCGCCCCCAAACACAGTTCTCATTAATTCTGGAGGACACGCCGTTCCCTGGGCTAGAAATGTATTTACAAAGAGATGCAAATGTGGTCCAGAAATAAACTCCGGCCGTCCAACTTCGGAGGCCCTGCACATCCACAGACATCTAGAAAGAGGTCTGAAAGTGGGCCCGGGCTGTCGGGCCCCCGCTGAGCTTGTAGAGAAACGCAGGCCATGGCAGCGCACAGAGAGCCACTGTGAAGGTGTCAGTAAGGCTCTGTGGTGATGTGGAACATCGAAAGTCGATTTTCGAAAACAAAACTGCCTGAAAGAGATAGAATTCAGAAAAGCAGCTGCCTCTGGCGGGGGAGGGGTTGGCAGGAAAGGGGCACTGGGAACTTTCCGGAGCGATGGAAGTGTTCTTGTCTTACTGAGGTGGCGTTTACACGGGTGTTGATGAAGGTCAACACTCACTGAATCAGAAACTCAGTGACTGTGCATTTTTTAAAATATATATGTGTATATATATATATTTTTTTACTGATTTCAGAGAGGAAGGGAGAGGAGACAGAGAGAGAAACATCCATGATGAGAGAGAATCATGAATCGGCTGCCTCCTGCACGCCCCACACTGGGGATCGAATCCACGACCCAGGCATGTGCCTTGACCAGGAATTGAACCGTGACTGCCTGATTCATAGGTCCACGCTCAACCACTGAGCTACGCCAGCTGGGCCGTGTCTGTGCATTTTATGGTGTATAAACTATATCTTAATAACAAAAAAATCTAGATTTATTACTTGCACTTCATACAATGTTACGGGCTATTTCTGCTATCTCCTGAAGAAATTCTTCCTCTACTATATTAGTACCAAGAAAAAAAGTATTAAAAACTAAAACTTAATCCAGACAGTGAACAACAGTGTCACTAGCGCAGGTTTTAAAAATTAAAATGAGACTATTTTCTATATGCCAGGAGCTATCGGAAGCATTTTCCGTGTTGTTATTTCATGTAATCCTCCCAACAAGCCAAGGAAATAGACCTGGTCACCCGTTTTACAGATGTGGAAACTGAGGCTCAGCAGTTTGTTCAGATGACACAACTTCTCATCAAAGTGCAGCCAAGGCCTGCACTCAACCACGCGCTCCACAGCCCTCACGCTGAGCCACTGCGCTCCTACCTGGGTTTGAAATGCCGGGACTTTCAGGATGGTCAGAGACATTTCAAAATGTGTTCTAGCCAAGAACTGCACGTTGATTCCCTGCACAAACATCTAGGGCAGCCGTGGGCAAACTACGGCCCGCAGCGCGGATTCGGCCCGTTTGAAATGAATAAAACTAAAAAAAAAAAAAAAGACCCTTTTATGTAATGATGTTTACTTTGAATTTATATTAGTTCACACAAACACTCCATCCATGCTTTTGTTCCCGCCCTCCGGTCCAGTTTAAGAACCCATTGTGGCCCTCGAGTCAAAAAGTTTGCCCACCCCTGGTCTAGGGCCTTTCAGGGAAGTCGGCTACAGTCTCCTAGAAATAGATGGTGTCCAATTCTTCTTTGACCCCAAACTCCCTGCTCTGCAGGCCCCAGAAAGAAAGCCAGGACTTCTACAAGACAACCATCCCCTCTGCGTCCTGAGCCGTCCCAGGGGCCCTGATGCAGTAAGAAAGCTCAGCATGGCCCGAGGCTGCCGTCAACCTGCCGGCTTCTAGCTGAGGCCGGGTCCCAGGAAAACCAGGGGTCAGTGGCTTACACTGAAAATCAGGTCTCTGGCTTCTCCTGGAAAATCCCAGGGACATTTCAGCGAGGAGACAGGGACTGGAAGGGGTGGGAGCCCGCCAGGTCACCCCAGCCCCCACCACTCCCCCAGCCCTCTGGCCTCACCCCAGTTGCAATACAAATAAATATACACTAATTAATAAATAATAACACAAGAATAAACTCTGTTTTGGGTACTCACAACGGTAAACCTACTTTTGCCCACCCCTGTATTTGGTCATAAAAATTGGAACATACGGTCCATGTTGTTCTACAACTTGCTTTTTCCACGTCAAGAAAAACATGAGTCACACCCTCCCGGGTCAGCACCCGTGGAGTGACTTCCCGGCTTCTCACTCCTGGGCAGCACCCGGAGCTCAGCTCCACCAGCATGTGGGTAACTACCAATGGACAAGTGTTTGTTTCCAATTTTTCATTATACGCAACAAGCCGCAAAGAATCTCCCTGTACACACGGCCTCCCGTGCAGCCCAGAGCCCTTCTGACATCCCAAGACCGTTCCTTGGAGAAAGGGAGGGAGCTCCGTCGCTGTGAGACCGAAACCCTTCACATCCGACCACGACCTCAAGCGACTTCCCCAGTCTCCTTGGCCCCTCAGTTCTCCCTTATCAAGCGGGGAATCCTTCCCCCCAGCAGCACGCTTCGCCTCCAGCCCACAGGACCCTCGCTGACCGCCTCTGGGAGAATTCAACAGAGCTGATCTCATTCCCACCAACTTTCTCAGGCGTGTGAATTCCTGTTAAATCCATCCCCCCCTTAGTCGTATCTACATGAATCTGGTTAAGAGAATGAAAAGCTTATTCCCAATGTGGCTGACGTCCCCTCCCCACCATAGATGCCAAGATAAGGTAGAGGAGGCAGTGGGGGTGTGAACAGATCTGTACCCCAGAACCTGTCAGATGATGGGTTTATACCACAGGCTGGGCAGACGGGTACCGTGAAGAACGAGGACACGTGCCAGGTCAGATATCACGCTTGAGGTGCAAGAGGCAGGGAGGAGGGGAGACACACAGCTAGCTATCTTCGTGAGCACTTGGGATCCCAACTTACAAAACATATGCACTTACATAACATACAGAATTTACTACACTGTATGTTAGAGTGTGCATAAAACACAGGCACATGTAAGAGACGAAAAGGAAATCGACCAGAAACATAAATGGGGTATCTCGGGGGCGGCTGCACAGGGGCATTTGTGTGGGGTTTTTCCCCCAGTTGTTCTTCAAATTTTTTTCCAATAATAAAGAGTCCCTTTGTAATTGAAAAAGGAAAAGAAAAATGAACAGAAGCCCCTTGGGAGGCAGTAGAGAGCAGCATATCTGGGTTTGCAAAGAAACCAATACACAGACTTGAGAGGTAGGGTCTGGAGCATCCCACGCCCCAGTGGGGTGCCCTGAGCACAAAGCCACCCACCCGAGGTCCTAAGGAACTCCTACAACTTCTAGCGGAGCACCGGGCAGTGTGTCCAATTCACACAGTGCTCTCACATTGTTTTAGTGAGTTGTCAATGTTCCAAAGTCAAGAAGAAGAGATGCTGAAGATTAGAAAGAAAAATTACTCAGAACTGTGTATATCTTTTTAAAATTTTCTTTATTTATTAATTTTTAGAGAAAAAGAGGAAGGGAGAGAGAAACATACATTTGTTGTTCCACTTATTTATGCATTCACTGGTTGTTTCTTGTATATGGAACAACAAATCAAAGTTCCTCTCTCTTTCCCCTTTCCCCTCTCTCTCTCTCTAAATATCAATTTTAAAACAAATCTTCTTCCAATTAAAAATTTAGCCCTGGCCAGTTTGGCTCAATTTGGATAGAGCATCAACCTGCGGACTGAAGGATCCTGAGTTTGATTCCAGTCAAGGGCACATGCCCGGGTTGCAGGCTCAATCACCAGTAGGAGGCGTGCAGGAAGCAGCCAATCAATGGTTCTCTCTCACCATTGATGTTTCTCTCTCTCTCTCTCTCCTCTCCCTTCCTGTCTGAAATCAATAAATATATTTTTTAAAAAATTTAACCATGTTTGTGAAAAGAAAATCTAAGTGTTCCCCCCGAGTCCAGCTTAGACAGAAATAGACAGCAATCACATTTCATAATGTCTCTGTAGAAAAAGACGTCAGCTCTGCCCTTCCAGTGCCAGTCATGCTGAGCCGCTTTCTGTTCTCCAAGTCCTCTGAGCTCCTGTCTACCACAGGGCCTTTGCACGGCTGCTGTCTGCCCAGAGTCCTCCCACCCTCCTATTCTCCTTCCCATCACCTCCTCAAGAGGCTTTCATGAACATCCTGGCTAGTCTGCCCCTCCACAGCTCCCAGCCTCACCTTCATCCATTCAGCAAACACTCCAGGAGCCTGGGATACCCCGCCTGTCCTATGACCTTATTCTGTTACCCTCACAGACCTTCCCACAATTTGAAACAACTTTATTAATCTGTTTATTGTCTATCCCTCTGAAAAGCAACTCCATGAGGGCAGGAATTTATATGTTTTGTTCATCGCTGCACCCCCAGCACCCAGCACAGTGCCTGGCACATAGTAGGTGCTCAATTACCATTTGGCAAAGGAAAGGAAGAAAGAAAAGCAGGCAAGGGAAGGAATGGAGGGGCAATCTGGTCAGTTCTCTCACATTGGTACACAGAAAGCACAGAATCTGTCACTTTTTTAAACCCTCCCCCTAAATAGTATACACAGAGTAAGTAGAACATGGGGTCTCAGAAAACAATTCAGACAGCACAGTCCACAGAGACCGGGGCTTGGTCTCCCTCGTTTGCCACTCTGTTTGCTGAGACGATGAATGACGGAGGAGCAGAGTGACAGAAGGAAGGAACGGCTCAGAACTCACTATCGTCTGACCCTGCTGATGTAGGAAACGGAGCTGCAACCTTATAATCTTGGGGGCGCCCAATGTGCTAGCGTGAGGGTGCCCTCTCCCTGAAAGGGCTACTCTCCCATTCCACATGCTACAGCGAGAGGGACAAAGAGCTGTCTGTCCCCAAGCTCTGCGGTCACTGAGCAAACAGGGCGCGCTACTCACCAGGGGGACCCAGTAGGTGTAGAGCGCACCAAGTCTCATTTCCGGTACAAACTGCGAGCAGGCGAGGAGTAAGAAATAGAGGTTGAAAAAGTACTTGAACTGGTTGAACAGCACCTGGAATGTGGAGAGAAGAGAGAGGAGACATTCAAGGCTTATCTGATAGGACTGGGCAGGGTGAGTGGGAGGTGAATAATGTTTTAAAACTTTCCTACAGCCCTGGCGGTGGCTCAGTTGGTTGGAGCGTCATCCCGTACAACAAAAGGTTTCAGGTTCGATACCCAGTCAGGGCACATACGGGACACAACAGATCAATGTTTCTCTCTCACATCGATGTCTGTCTGTCTCTCTCTCTCTCTTTCTCCCTCTCCCATCCTCTCTCTCTAAATCAATTTTTAAAAAACATGTCCTCAGGTAAAGATTAAGAAAAAAACTTTCCTACAAAAGAACACAACATGATATCTTTCCCATAAAGTTTAAATACTTCTCTGTACAATAAAAAAAAAATTTTTTTAAGTAAAAATGTAAACAGCAATACATGTGGAAACTGTAAACACCAAATTCAAGACCGTGGTTACCCCTGGGGTGGGGAGGGCACGCTGAGGGCTTCCACTGTCTGCTCTGTTTTCTATCTTAAACCATCTATTCTGTAAGTATAGGCAAGCCCCGCAACATGTTGCTTTTAAAAATAAGTATTAGTGGGAAATGCTTATGCTGTCAGATTGATCCAAAAAGCAGGATATTTAAAAAGATGTTTTTTTATAAATTTAAAGTAAGATAAATTGTCATTTCCACGGTGTGATCGCAATGCCATAAAATACATCCAGAAGAACCCCATCCCGGTGGCGGTGGGTTCTGGCGGCTCTGACTGCTCCCGGGTGCCCCGGCAGGAAGACTGATACCACGCGACTCGGCCAATGGGCAATGAATGAAAATGAGGAGTCTCGCACGGCCGGCGTGGCTCAGTGGATGGGTGTGAACCAAGAGGTCACAGTTCGATTCCCAGTCAGGGTATATGCCCAGGTTGCAGCCTCGATCCCCAGTGTGGGGTGTGCAGGAGGCAGCCGACCAATGATTCTCTCTCATCACTGATGTTTCTATCTCTCGCTCCCTCTCCCTTCCTCTCTGAAATCAATAAAGATATATTTAAAAAAGAAAAGAAAAGAAAATGACGAGTCTCTCCAAGGCTAAGGCGGTTAAGAGTGATGGCTGGGCCACTGCTCTGGCCCGGCCACGGGGACGCTGGTGGCCAGAATTCCAGAAGGCGTAGCTCCCAGAGGGAACAGAGTGGTCACGTCTGCATCAGAATTCCCAGGAACAAGAAATAAAGTTTTTCTTGAGTTAAGTTACTGAGATTTGGGGGAAGGGTGGGGAGGGCTGAGACAGCGAGCAATGAATGTAATCAAAATCATCCTTAAAAAATCATTCAGGGTGTGTGCAGGGTGGAAGGGGTCAATGGGGGGGAAAAAGAACATCTGTAATACTTTCAACAATACAGATAATTTTTAAAAAGAAAAACTGAAACTATGCAATTAAAACATTAAGAAGGTAGCAATTGTAGACTACCAAGAAAAGGTAATGGGATTCCATCGTTAGCCTATTCAGAGGTCAAAGAGCCTTGTGAATAAAGGTATAGACTCTGGTTAAAAGAAAAAAAGCATTCGAAGGGACCTTAATCTACAGTATAATGTATGTGTGTTTCCGTATTATCTCACAATAAATCGAAGATAGTAACGTTTTTTCCTTTCCAGCATTGGAACTGGCTGCCGCTGCGGCTTCTATAGTCGATCAGTGTCTGGAGGCCACGGTGGATAAAAATCGGAGTTTGATTTACGTGCGTCGGGGGAAGGTTGGAGGAGACCCTGTCCATGTATTTGTATAAGTTAATGGGAAGGGCTATGACTGCAGAGTAACACACCAAGCAAACCAGAAAGTCATCAGCAAAAATGTTAGCAGAGCAAAAAATGTTCACAGAAATTCTTTGGGTGAAAGGATTAAAATGCATCTTTTTTTTTTATTATTTCTCTATACTCTTATCCCCCAACTTTCCTACAGCTAAATATGTGTTTCGTGACGATGCGGGGAAATTTAAGCACTGCGGTTTTCCGGTTATAATGCCAGGTCCCCGTAATATCTTTTTCTCTCTTCCGCACAACACACTAAATAAGTAATAAATGTGAAGTTGACCTAACTGATCAGGTGGTCTCACAGCTGTGCAGACAGAGAGCAGCCACCGCCAGCGGTAAGGGGGTGTGGAAAAGACAAGTGTGTGTTCACAAAACCTGCCACGGGGACCTCAGTCTTCTAAGACCGGCTCCACTGCATGCATTTGGGGTGGGAAGAAAAAAACGGGTGTGGCCCCTGCCCATACGTACCCCAGGAAGAAAGGTGAAGAAGTTGTACTTCTGATTGTTGATGACATTTCGGGGGTACCTCTGATCCCTCTTCTCGGGGTGCCCAAGCCAAACCGTGCGGGGCCTGGGCTCTCCCCCACCGCAGCATCTCAGCCACTCACAGCACCTGCGGGAAAGACAGGCCCACAGCATCAAGGCCACGCCCTCCTCGCCACGTTTTCCTCGAGAGCTTCGGCACGGGGCACCCGTGGGGCGCATCCTCGGGGGAGATGGGGAACAGAACTGGGGCTCCTAAGAAGCTGGGGTCGCAATCAAAGGTGCTTTGCCCCCAAGCCCAAATTATTTATTTCAAAAAACAGAATTCAACTTTCCACTGGCAAGATGGTTAGTACTTTTGCACTGTACAGAAGAGGGAAGAAAGCCCAGGACAGTGGGTGCAGCCCCCAGGTTCGAGATGTGCGATTCAGCCGGGTCTGGCTCTGACCCGTGTCCATCCGGTCCAACAGCCCTGCTGCTCAGGTTGCTGCCTACACCACGCGCACTGTGGAAAGGAGAAGGGGCAGAGTCTACCTCCCCCGGTGCTCCCTTCGGCGATGCAGAAAGACGGAGACTCGCCCGGCGTGACCTGGACACGGGCCAGCGTACAAGCTGGAGGCGATGGCCCGAGTGCCACCCCACCTGGCGGCCCGGCCACCCGCGCACAAGCTAAGGGAACGCCTGGGAACGTGGCCGGCTCTGGCGAAACAAAGCCACTCGGAGACACCCCCCAAAAGGCATTTCCCGAGAGCTACAAGCCCTGGTGAGCACTGCAACAGGAACACCTCACGGCCCCGAACACACAGGCTGGCGGGAGGAACCCAGCCCGGCCGTCCGCGCGAGACATCCAGCAGAAGTGAAACCAGCCGGACGGGACTCACATAATTACTTGTCCCGGAGGAACTCCCTTCTCCACTCGTCCTGCAGGTCAAGCAGGCCCAGGTCAGGTGCTGGGGTCCAGGGCTGAGCAAACACAGTCCCTGGCATCAGGACCCCAAAGATTAGCAAGCCAGCAAGCTGCCTGCTCGGATGTTCAGAATTTCCACGCTGAAACACGACGCTGCTGCTTAAAAATAGCCTCCTCGCTCCAGGGAACTGCTGCCCGGTACAGTGTGGCTCTGATAAGGACGGCTTCGCTCCCAGCAACTCATCCGTGTTGGCGCCCCTCTAAGTCGTCCAACGGCCAGAGACACACAGAAGCGTCAAGGAGTCCCACCCCATTCCTGCTCTTGGGTGTGCCTTACCCACGCTGGCCATCCGTGGGCACTCTAAGTGTTGAATGACTGAGGGAGGGGCGGAGGGACAGAGGGTTGGTTCATTTAATAGGAAGCACACCCTTCCATTTGCAGAACCGGAAATTCTCTCCCCATCCTACAATAATCCTGTCTGTTTGTACTGAAAGCTAAAGAATGAATTTAAGGGACTCACATACAGTCAGGCTGGCTGTTTATAGAAGTTCTGTCTGTTACGTTTTAGCAGAAGGTTCAGCACAGCAAGCTGCCAGGTTAAACTGCTTGTTACTTCACTGGCAGGGGCGGGCACGTGCCCAAAGCAGCAGGACAGTGTGGCCTGCACTGTGGAGGCAAAAGACTGGTCATCAGTAAACCTGACTGGTCATCAAACCTGACCGGTCATCAAACCTGACCGGTCATCAAACCTGGCTGTTAAATGAACAGGGAATGTCCACAAAATGGAATCCCAACAATCTTTGAAGACCGAGAGCTGCATGGGCCGGGTGGCCTTACTGAGAGATACAATAAATTGAAAAGCCAGGAGCCCCGGCCTGTGTGACTCAGTTGGTTGAACACTGTCTCAAGCACCGAGAGGTTGCTGGTTCGATTCCCGGTCAAGGCACAAGCCTGGATTTCGGGCTCCATCCACCGTAAGGGACAGGCAGGAGGCAGCTCTCCCTTCCTCTCTCTAAAATCAATAAAAACATATTTTAAAAAAAAAAGAAAAGGAAGGAGCTGAGAGGGATGTAGATACAGACTTACACAGGCAGAAAATCTCCTTGGTGGTCTGTCCATTCCCTGGGCTCTCTGTCTTAGGAACCAGTGAATTCGTTTTGTTTTATTTTACTTTGCTCAAGCCAGTTGGGCACCTGTTAACCACTACGCCAAACCTCCCATCTGACGGTCCTGTCTGCCACATGGCCGGGCCCTCCTTAAAGATGTATCCCCAATGGATTTATGTGTCTGAGATCTAAGCTTCTTAAGAGTTCCCGCTGGGCGAGGATGCGGAGAAAAGGGAACCCTCGTGCACTGCTGGTGGGAATGCAGACTGGTGCGGCCACTGTGGAAAACAGTATGGAGTTTCCTCAAAAAATTAAATATGGAACTGCCATTTGACCCAGTGATCCCACTTCTAGGAATACATCCTAAGAAACCCGAAGCACCAATCAGAAAGAATGTATGCACCCCTATGTTCATAGCAGCACACAGAGCATTCCAGCATGACAGGAAGTTCTCCTGGACAGCGTTGCTTTCTCTCTCCCCTTTCAAGACACCTCCCCACCTGACTTTTTTACTTTTTATTTTTAGAAAGGGAGGAAAGGGGAGAGAGAAAAACATAGATGTGAGAGAGAAACACCGATCGGCTGCCTCTCGAACACGCCCCAACCAGAGATCGAACCCACAACCTAGGTATGTGTCCTGACGGAGAATCAAACCTGTGGTCCGGGGGACAATGCTCCAACCAACTGAGCCACACCGGCCAGGCCGTCCACCTGACTACTGAACCGATGTCGGTGCCAAAGAAGACAGACGAGGACATTGAAGGAAATTTCCTAAGCAGATTCCCAAACTTTAGCCATTTTCATACACAGGATTTCTGCAATATCCAACTACCTCTATTGTCTAAATTCACGATTTTGCATACCTTACATCAGTGATTCTCAACCAGGGGTGGAGGTGAGCCACTGGTAGGTAGTAGGCAGAGCAGGCCAGGATGCTGCTCAACGTCCTCCAACTTACAGGACGGGCCCCACGACAGAGGATGGCCCGGTCAGAACTCCATTTACATAAATGTATTTTAAGAGGTAACTTCATGTCACTATCATAAATGGAAAACCAGTCATAAATGGAAAACCAGCATCACACTCTGTCAGACAAAGAAGGCCAATACCAAAATCAATGCAATGATCAACGCAATGAGAAGCTAACAAGTCCCGCTAGACTCCCCCTGGACACAGCGGCTATGCCTGAAGCGGCGGCCCGGCCCACTGGCTGCTTCTCCTCCCTGTAGCACGAAGACACCAGCAGGGTCTGCTGTTAAAAAGGGGGCCCTGCCAGGGTGAGCAATACTGACGGAAAACTGGAAAAGGAAGTGGGTGTCTTCCTACAAGTCTCAATGTGAATTACTCTATCACTGCAGCGTCTGGAAACATATCTTGGGAACTAATGTCCTGCAGCAGAAGCCCTGGGCGTGGTGGCAGACTTACAAGTGACCAAGTTTCCCTCGGCCCGTCCAAACAGAAGAGGTGGTAGCGAGGCTCCTTCTCAACTTCTGGATTTATAACCTGCAAAGCTCTAGCCCTTCCCCTCCAGGCCGCCGCCAGACCACGTCTGCCTAGTGGGTGGACCTCAGGCCCCTCCCCCTCCAAGGTCTGGGAGGAAGGCACCCAGAGCTATGTTGTGACAGCTGTCACCTGGTGTCGTGGACTGCTACTGCTATTTCCTAATACCAAAGGGAGCTGTCTGTCACATGCCAGGGCAAAGTAACTCCCACCCCACACCCCAGGCAGCCTGGGGACATGGCTGCACCGCAGAATCCCTAAGAGGGAGAATTAATGGAGAGGCTGAAAAAGCAGTGACAGGCGAGAGCCACTGTTTCAACACAGCAGGACCACATGGACAGCGTTAGGAACACATCCCAGCCCTGCTCCACACCGGCTGTGTGCCTCCCAGCTACTCATCTGTGAGCCCACTTTCCCTCCCTGTAAAAAGATACGACCTGCCTTGCTGAATTACTATGAGGATAAAGATTTTATACAGAAAAGGGACAGGACAGGACCTAGCACATAACAGGCATTCAATTAATAGCAGATATTGAGCCCTGGCCAGGTAGCTCAATTGGTTGGAGCATCAGCCCAAAAGGCTGCAGGTTGGATCCCTGGTCTGGGCACATACAAGAATCAACCAATGAAGGCATAAAAAAAGTGGAACAAATCAATGTTTCTCTCTTTCTCTCTCTTTCTCTCTCTCTCTCTCTCTCTCTCTCTCTCTCTCTCTCTCCCCCTCTCTCTAAAATCAATCAATCAATAAATAAATATATTTTTTAAAACAGTAGATATTACTTCTCGAGTTATTTTTCTAGATTTAAAAAAAAAACATGAAACAATTTTCTCACCTGTTAGTATCAACAGCTATTCAACTAGGTTAAGATGTAAGACTAGGCCCCGGGCTCAGCACTGACCTATGAACCAGGAGGTCACCGTTCCATTCCCGGTCAGGGCTCATGCCTGGGTTGCGGGCTCAATCCCCCGTGTGGGGCATGCAGGAGGCAGCCGATCCATGATTCTCTCTCATCATTGATGTTTCTATCTCTCTCTTCCTCTCCTTTCCTCTGAAATCAATAAAAATATAACAAAATAAAAATTTAAAAGATGTAAGGCTAGAGATAACTTAGTCTGCACTGCTTTCAGCTTAGACCATTTAAACAAAGAAAAGCCAAAGTAGATTTTTCTTATAAATTGACTCTAGAACAAACAAAGGTTATGACCGCTGATGTGCAGTGGTTGCACACGGCCGGGCCGACAGCAAAGGAAAAGCAAATATTACAGGGGGAAGTGCCCAGGCAACCGTGTTTCTGGAAAGGTGACTACTGCAGCCAGGAGCCGGCCTCAGGAGAAGGATCCCGCCTGCTCTCGGTGCCGGCGATCGGCACCCATTCAGTAAATATTTGCTGAGCTGCTGCGTGACGCACCAACCTTGCCGGAAGCCAGGGTCCAGGAAGTGACCATCTCAATGTTGACACTGGGAAGACCCAGGAAGAAAAATTGAGAGCGCCAAGACCGGTTTGGCTCAGTGGATAGAGCGTCGACCTGTGGACTGAAAGGTCCCAGGTTCGATTCCGGTCAAGGGCATGTACCTTGGTTGCGGGCACATCCCCAGTGGGGGGTGTGCAGGAGGCGGCTGATCGATGTTTCTCTCTCATCGATGTTTCTGGCTCTCTATCTCTCTCCCTTCCTCTCTGTAAAAAATCAATAAAATATATTAAAAAAAAAAGAATTGTAATTCTTTAAAAAAAAAAATTGAGAGCAATGTGGGAAAAATAGTCTACAGCATTGGGGGTCGGGGAGGGGGGGTGAGTTCCTCCCCCCTCACCCCCTCGCCCGAGGATAAATTCTGACCCCCAGGGACAGTTGGCAATGTCTAGAGGGCTGCTTGGTTATCCCAAATGCAGGTGCAGGAAAGGGAGGTACTACTGGCATCTAGTGGGTGGAGGCCAGGGATGCTGCTAAACATCCTCCAACACACAAGGCAGCACCACACAGAGATGATCCAGCCCCAAATGTCAATCACCCCGATTTGAGACCCTGGCCCAGAGCAGCATCCTCCACGCATGTCTGCAATGATGGAAATGTTCTATATCTGCCTTGTCAGAGAGCAGCCACTTAGCCACATGAGACTACTGAGTACTGAAAATGTAAAATTTAAATGTTATTCCCTCAATTTAAATAGCCACATATAACTAGTGCACCACATCGACTGCAGTTCTAGAACAGCGGTTCTCAACCTGTGGGTCGCAACCCCTTTGGTGGTCAAACGACCCTTTCACAGGGGTTGCCTAAGACCATCGGAAAACACATATGTAATTACATATTGTTTTTGTGATTAATCACTATGCTTTAATTATGTTCAATTTGTAACAATGAAAATACATCCTGCATATCAGATATTTACATTACGATTCATAACAGTAGCAAAATTACAGTTATGAAGTAGCAACGAAAATAATTTTATGGGTGGGGGGTCACCACAACATGAGGAACTGTATTAAAGGGTCGCGGCATTAGGAAGGTTGAGAACCGCTGTTCTAGAAGGATGTAACCCAAATTGCTAAGCACAGGTGCCTGGAGGGGAGAAGAGAAGGATGCTGGAGAAAGAGGAAGGGAGGTACAAAGCCAAACTTTTACTTCTTTGTTTTATAAACATCTAAGTGGCTAGGTGTGGTTTATTTAAGCAGGAGAATGCAAATCTCAAGTTAGAAAGAATGCAAAGGAGGAAGCTAGTTCACTGATGTCAACCATATCTCTGGCCACAGGATGCTACTGGCTAGAAGAGAAATGGGACTATATCTATGAAAAAAGTCAAGGTGGTGATTTCTCTTTAAATGGAGAGCTCAGATCTTCTGACCTAGCACATCCACCTGGAGGGATGTATCCTAGGCAACTACAGGGACTGGTAAGCAACAGGAAACGCACAAGGATGCTCACTGCAGCACTGAGAGAGCAAAACCTGGAGAGGCCCAGATGTCCATTATGGAGGGACGCCCTGTACACTGAACCTGTGGCAATAAAAGAATGAGGTCACACACTGCCAGGTCCAGATCCAAGTGATGACGTGGAAGGGAGAAAACATAAAGCTAAAGATATGCAATTCAGTATGCTACTAGCGGCCCGGTGCACAAATTCATGCACATTGAAAGGAAATTAATTAGAAGAAATATTTTAATATCGCTATTCGCCCTTTCTCTATAATAGAACTGTCAACTAAATTCACAATCGACAATGACAGATGGAAACACACACATGCAATTGGCACCAGCAAGAGCTTTATATATATTGCACATGCGTGAGTCAACTTGCTTAATTAGACTGCTTTCTGATTTAGCTAAACTTTTTCCAGCCCAGTGAAGCACACCAACTTCTCTTACAGGTAACTGTCAGCAACACAGCAGTAAATATCAACATGAAGCAGATGATTATTGTAGATCACGAAGGGAGAACAAAGGGAACAATATTTAACTGCAACAGTGTTTAACTATATTCTGTGCAGTGAGAAAACCTGAAGTCATTTTCAAGGTCCACCATTTCTTACTTCTTTTCAGTCGGGTCAAGTTTCTAAGCTTTCTAAATCTCCGTTTTCTGGCTAATGAAAAGAAAATAGGATTCCACCGAGTCTCCTATCCACCTACTCCAGGACTTCTGTGAAGATCAAATGAGATGAGGCACTGGAAAACACTTCACAGGCATTTGGTTAAAGTGTGAAATGCTTCCACCTGGCTATAAAGCAAGTCATGTTCCTGGGCTGAAGAAACTGCAAGGAGGCTAGTCATCGCTAGGGAGAGGAAGCCGGGCATTGCTACATGATGTCATTACCGGACAGAGGGAAGGACACTTAGCATATTAGCCTTTTATATAGAGAGATATTTTAATTAAAAGTACATGCTAATATACCTATGCCTGGGGAAAATACTGGGAAGCAAATACACAACCTAGGTGGTTATCTCTGGTTCTCCTGGGAGAAGGGGGCAGGCATGGATGGTGGGAACTGTCCCCTTTCCCTACTTCTCCTGCCTTATGTCTTCCCCTATTGGTCTCTTTCTGCCCAGCAGTGCACCAAGACTCACAGGGCGCCCCACCCCACTATGGCTCAATAATTACGGGCTCAAGTCCAAGCCTTTGACCTTTGCATCCCAGGTCCTCCATTAGCAAGCCACCGACTGAGCTAAGGCAGGCGAGCTCCGAATGCCGGTGCCCAGTCCTTCCCTCACTGGTCCCTTTCTCCAACTCCCAACCCCTCTGCAAGGATCATTCACACCGGACTTCCTGCGGGAAGCCCCCACCTACTTACCCTTCAAAACCCAACTCTGAGTTCTTCGCAAAGAGAAGAGGAAGCAGCTCTGAGCACCCCTACACTGTACTCGGTTTCTCTCTAGAGGAGGACTGGCAAGCTGACATGTACAGAAGCCTAGCAAGCAACATAAAAGAATAAATAAATGAAAATGAACACCAGGCCTGGTGGGACGGGGCACACTGTGGGAAGGAAGTGGCCGCCCCCAGCTCCTGCCAGGATATGTCCCTACACAGCCCAGCATGACAGACCATCTGATTCTTCAAGACAGAGACGAAACACAAACTTGGATGTGCGAACACTCACTTTTTGGCAACTGGTGCAATTTTTAAATTTAATGCAAAGCAAAACCCATACTGAAATATCAGTTTTATTTAGCACGATGACCAAGATCAAAAAGTATAACCTGTGCTGGTCAGTCCAGCCAAACAGATACTTTCATAGCTGGGAGGTGTCTAATTCAGGACTGCCTTGAGGGAGGGCAACCTGGTGATAACATCAAAATTATAAATGCACATTCACTCTGACTCGGTAAGTCCTCTTCAAGATATTCCCATATGGGGGAGTGGGGTGGAGGGCATCAAAGGGGAAAAAAGGGGGGTATATCTGTAATACTTTTACAATAAAGATACATTTTTTAAAAAATACATGGGCTTTTTTTTAAATTGATTTCAGAGAGGAAGGGAGGGATAGATAGAAACATCAATGATGAGAGAGAATCATTGATCGGCTGCCTCCTGCATGGCCCTCACTAGGGATGGAGCCCACAGCCCGGACATGTGCCCCTGATCGGAATCAAACCTAGGACCCTTCAGTCCACAGGCTGACGCTCTATCCATGGAGCCACACCAGCGAGGGCTACATGGGCTTTTTTAATAAATGCTTTAAAAGTCTTTAGAATGACCTTCTCAAATTGATGCGTGGTTGCCTCAGGAGGGGCACGGGTAGCTGAACGGAGGGGGTGGAATGGCAACTGAGTCTGCAATGTGCACACTTCTGTACCTTTTAAACACTGAACTATGTGACTTTGTGCTGATCAACTTTTAAATCTAGTGTGCAGCCTCAGCTCCCAGCCATGAGCTCGTGGGTCAGGCCCGGTATACAGCAGGTGCTCATTCACGCTGGGAGGGCTGATGGCTCTCTCCCAGGCCCCAGGCACCCAGCACGCGTGGACCTGCTGCCTTACCCCATGCACTTACAGTTGACCGAGGTCACTGGCTCACGGTTCTAAGACAGGTCTGGTGCCACAGCACCCAGCCAGCACCAGCAGCCCCCAAAATGCCAGAGAGTGGAATTAAGTGATTCCTCAGACACCAAAACAATAAGCAAGAACATCTTTAAAGCACTCAGTGTGGGCCCGGTGCTGTGGTGAAGTCCTCCGTGTGAGTTACTTCCCTTGGTGCTCACAGTAGGCCTACATGTGCCTTGGCCGGTTTGGCTCAATGGTTAGAGCGTGGACCGCAGGGTCTCAGGTTCAATTCCCAGGCAAAGGCACATACCTCACTTGCAGCCTCGATCCCCGGCCTGGATCATGTGGGAAGTAACCAATTGATGTTTCTCTCTCTCCCCTTCTTCCTCCCTTCCACTCGCTCAGCTGGTGTGGCTCAGTGGTTGAGCATTGACCTATGAACCAGGAGGTCAGGGTTCGATTCCTGGTCAGGGCATATGCCCAGGTTGTGGGCTTGATCCCCAGTGTGAGGCGTGCAGGAGGCAGCCGGTCAATGATTGATAAAAAAAAAAACACATATATACACACACACACACACACACACACACACACCTATTTTTTTAAAGAATGCTTTGTTTTAAAAAAGAATGGTCCTACAGGCTGTGCTCACAGATGGAGAAATCGCCTCAGACTGTCCTACAGCTGGCCCAGCGGCCTTAACCACAGCCTTTGGAGACCTCAGCCCACGGTAGACTATGAAAGCCGCCTCTGGATCATCTAGACAGCCACCTAGAGAAAATCCAATGACAGGGACACAGCAAGGGTCCCAGTGACACCTGGCTCCTCCCTCCACCCCACCGGTAGCCTTAGCAACGGCTAACACTGCAACTGTGCTTTCCATGGGCCACATGGGCCATGGCTTTGGGATCTCCGCACTCTACACGCACTAACTCATCGAGTCCCGAAAGTGCTGAGCACCGTAACCATGCCCACGTCAGAGAAGTGCACTCACATGCCCAGGGTCCTACAGCCGGCAGTACTTGAACAGAGGCAGGCAGTCCTGCTTAAATCCACATTCTCAACCCCTCAGCGCCGCAGCAGCCTACCCTGGCCTTGGGGAGCCACCACCGTGTTAGTAACCTTTTTCCTTCCCAGATCCGGCTCCTCCCCATTCCCATGGAGACCGGGGCAGCGCCACGGCCACACATGTCCCACCTCGGGTGTGGCTTTGGCGCTGAAACAGCCCCAGGACGGCCATAGGAGGTGTTTCCCAGGAAGGTGCTGGGGGTCTGGGCAATGACAGCTCACAGGCGGGCACTCACCAGGTAGCATGGTCCCACCTTTTCTGATGCTGGTGCCGCAGGGGATGCCACCCTGGGCTCCCACCACCGTGCTGCCCGCCTCCACCCTTGGCAGGGAAGGCGGACAGCCTGCTCGTGGCCCTGCGGTCTGCACACAGCTTTATCATGAGAAACGACATGCAGACTTTCTTCTATTCATTCAACAAAGAAGGCTCAGCCTCGCAAACACGTCTTGCGTAACTACCAACACACACCACCACGAGGGGCTAAGGTCACCCGGCCCATCCACAGAGCATGTATTGTGTCCTCAGTCGACCACGGGCGCCTTTCCTCCAACCCCCCGACCTCGATCATTAATAAGCAGGAAGCCCAGTGGTGGGCAGCGGAAGGAAAGCACATGTTTTTACGTCTTTCTCTCTCTCAAACGTTCCCCATGTTGTGGGCATGCACTGAGCATAAGCAAAACTAAAATGGCTGGTGGGGGCATCGCCCACATCCTAACCCTGGAACGTGCGGTGACTCTGGGTCTCACAGGGAGTAAAACGAGGGAGGCCTTGCAGAAAGCCCTAGAACACCCCATGGTCCATTTAACACACTGGCCTTAGAGTCTAGCCTATGAAAATCCTCAAAAGGAATAAAGTTCATGCATCAAGACATCCTCTCTAGCCCAGCCAGCGTGGCTCAGCGGTTGAGCGTCAACCTATGAACCAGGAGGTCAAGGGCGCATACCCAGGTTGCGGGCTTGATCTCCAGTGTGGGGTATGCAGGAAGCAGCCAATCAGTGATTCTTTCTCATCACTGATGTTTCTACCTCTCTCTCTCCCTCTCCCTTCCTCTCTGAAATCAATAAAAAATTTTAAAAAAAAAAGAAATCTTCTCTAGACTAAGTTCTAACTTATAAAGGCAAAAATGAACTGAAATCATGTCATTCATAGGCATTCGATAAAAATACAGATAGGAGGTAACATACCTCAATGTTAACAAGAGGACGGAGGGCTTTCAATAATTCTAGCTGCTGCATCTTTAAGTTTTCTATAACAGGAACCACTACTCTTTTAAAAAGAAATTATTATTTTCATCGTGGAAAAATAAAACTCTAGAGCTTGAAAGTCGCTGCAGAGTCCCAGAGCTGGGGAGACTGCTCAGGCGCGCTCCGAGTGGGGAGGGTCCCTCCTGGGCCACGCCGGGCCTCTCTGCTTGGGAGGGCTTCGTCTGGCTTGCCCTGGTCCCCCAAGCTGCTGGTGCCATCATTTGGCACAAAACAGCCCACTGCTCCTCAGGGGGTTGTTCCTGACTACCTGACAAAGGCCCAGCCCCAGTCTCCACTGCCTAAAGATGTTAGAAATCTTGGTGATGCAGCAGAAGTTGCTGGGAGCCCTGAGGCCTGAAACAGGGGCAGCTACAGCCAAGCAGCAAATCTGGGATCAATTTGAGATCTGTGACCCAGGCCTGGGACAAGCTGCTTCTGTGGCTAATTCCTTAAAGCAACAGGCTGAGTGAATGAGAAAGGGGGAGGGAGGGGAAGGATGGAGGAGAGGGAGGGAGGGAGGGAGGGGGGAGAGGCCTCCCTTTTCTTTCTGTGCAGAAGGTTGTTCCATTGCTTCTCTGCCTTCTGGCTCCACCACTCCGCACACACCTGCACTGAGAGCCCGCCGTGTGCCCCGCACACCAGCCACACCCCACATGAATTAGGAACCCGGAGTCCCTTGGGGACTTTAATGTTTTCAAATAAAAGTAAGGGCACCAGGAGCAGGCAGACCTGACTGAAACTGTGGCTCCTATTCTTCATCATTCAAGTACTTATTGAGCACCTACTACATGCCAGAATCTGTGCCGAGCTCTGGAACATGTAAATAAGACAGAGGAAGGCGCTACTTTTACGTGCTGTTCTGCGGGGCCATGAGCGGACCTGTTCGGTGAGAGTCCCACTGCAGATGGCGCTCTTCCCACCCCAAATAGGTGCCTGCTGGGGTCTCGGGGTCTGCATTCCCCTGTGTGTCTTTGGGGTGACTCTGCTTTGGAGGACCAGACTTCAGAATGGAAACATTATTTAAAAAATGAAAACAGGAATCAATGTGTGAAACTCTAGGGCCGGGGTTAAGTAAATTAGCGAAGTCTTTTCAAAGAAATACTCTGTTGCCATTTAAAGCGTCGTTTACAAAGGACCTGGTGATACAGAAAAGCCCTGCGTTACAATGCTAAGTGGAAAAGGCAGGAAATAAAAACACACACGCTACATGGTTATCATTCGCAAGACAATGTAGGCCCAGAAACACAGCATCTGCTAAAGAGTTTGTGTTAGTTGTGGCTCTTTTTCTTTTTTAATATATTTTTATTGATTTCAGAGAGGAAAGGAGAGGGAGAGAGAAACATCAATGATGAGAGAGAATCATTGATCAGCTGCCTCCTGCACACCCCCACTGGGATCGAGCCCTCAACCTGGGCATGTGCCCTTGGCCAGAATTGAAGCCTGGACGCTTCAGTTCACACGCCTACGCTGTATCCACTGAGCCAAACTGGCCAGGGCTTGTTATTATTGATGAGAGAGAGGGAGGGAAAGGATGGGGTGAGGGGGAGACATCGATTTGTTATTCCACGTATTCATGTGCCCTGACCAGGAATCAAACCACAACCTCTGTCTATTGGGACGATGCTCCACGCCAGGGCAGCTGTGGCTTCTTTGAAGGGAAAGTTAACGCCAGGATTATATTCAGTGCTTTTCTCTGTTCTCCAGTTTTTCTTTAATACACATGCACACATGTAACTTTTATATTTTATACTTATAAAGTACAAATAAATATAAAAATATATACTACATTAAAATTTGATACATAAAATTGTATATAATTAAGAAATATAAACACATATAAATGTTGAGAGTATAAATAAACTACCGTTTTTTACTGTTTCCCTTTAATTAAACTCCTCAAGGACAGGGTGCTGGCTGCTGAGGTGTGATTATTTTGCCTGGCTTACCTTCAGGTTTCACATGATTTGGCTAACCTGTATCTCAAAACTTAACCTCAGGCCCTAACCGGTTTGGCTCAGGGGATAGAGCGTCAGCCTGCAGACTGAAGGGTCCCAGGTTCGATTCCTGTCAAGGGCATGTACCTTGGTTGCGGGCACATCCCCAGTAGGAGATGTGCAGGAGGCAGCTGATCGATGTTTCTCTCTCATCAATGTTTCTAACTCTCTATCGCTCTCCCTTCCTCTCTGTAAGAAATCAATAAAATATATTTTTAAAAAAAAAAGAAAACTTAACCTCAGGTCAAGAAAAAGGAAGCCTCTCTCACATAAATCATAAGGAAAAGAATGCATGTCTTGCGATACTACTCTGTTCCCACGAGGATGGCAGAATGAAAGGAGACAGACGATACCAAGTGTCAGTGAGGATACGGAGTGACAGGAACTGTCCCCGATGGGGACACACCACTGAGTACTAACACGTTGGAACATTATCAATTTCTACTCAAGCTTACTCAAATACACCGCAGGGCCCAGCCAAACCACACGGTACATGGACTCCAAGATACGTTCACAGCAGCGCGAATGCCAGAGCCAAACCTGGAGACAGCCCCAGGGTCCAGCAAGAGGAGAAGGGAACGAGAGATAACATGTCATACAACGTCTACATGGGGCCACAGGGACGAGCAAATACAGGGTGGGGTAAAAGTAGGTTTACAGCTGTGGGTACACTTTTAGATACAGAGTTCATGCTTTTATTATTATTTATTTACTAGAGGCCCAGCGCTCGATATCGTGTGGCCCTGCCCACCCACCCACCTTCCCACTGCGCTCTCAGCCGCCCGCCTTGCCATGCCTGCCCGCCGCCGCACCGGACCGCCGGCTGCCAGCCTGGCTGTGATCAGAGCCTGTGGGCCGTGGGGGAGGGCCCGAGAGGTGCTCCATGCACCTCATGGTGACCGGTCGTTTGGTCGTTTTGGTCGTGACGTCTCCTGACCTTTTATTATTATGATTATTTTCCATAAGAACAACGGTAAACTGACTTTGGCCCCACCCTGTGCAATACGCATGCAACGTGGTCTAAGCTTACAAACAGAACACGGAGCCGGTCAAGCCAGCCACCAGGGAGCACCTGCTGCTTGATGCATCTGTTCAAAATCAGGCCAAAGGAATCTCTGCTGTTGGCAGTCAGGTCTAGTTAAGGGGGGGGGGTAGCAAAGTGGGGTACAGGGGGTGTTCTGAGTAGCGGCCTGTCTCCTTAGCCGCAGCTGTTACAGGCGTGTGTTCATGTTATGAAAATTCACTGACTGCATGTATGAGTTGTGCTCTTTAGTGAGTGTGAATGTATATGTATATGTGAGTACATGTGCATAATCTTTTTAAAATCAGCTTATTTAGGGAACAGAATCCACAGGTGGGACAAGTGGTCTTTCCTGTTCACTACCTGGTCCATTGGTTTGCCTGGACAGGGTTGTCATCCTTGGAAGAGAGCCTCTAATTGCCTTTCATTTGGGGAGTAGGAAAATGAGGAGAGAAGATTGGGGGGGGGAGGGGGTGAAGTTCTCCAGTTTTACATTTTATTTGAATTTTTATGGAGACTGATTGTATAAATGCTAAAAGGTATTCATCAGACTCAATGACTTCCTTTTACAGGGTGAGGACAAACATTTTAGAAACAGATATTCTGTCCTTCCCTCCCCCCGCCCCAGCATGAATGTGTCTCATACAAAGAGGGTGAGAAAGAAAATACTGATCAATAAGTGACTCTGAAAACAGTTACCATGTTTCTGAAGAATGTATACTTACTAGGATAACTTTAAGTTTCTAGAACTTTCCTGTCATATCATCATGTCTGCTAATTATCAGCTTTCACTGCGAATAACAGAATACACACATACTTACCTCCAAAGCACAGAAGCCTGCAAAAACCCCAACAAAACCGCCTGCTCTGAACGGACGGCACAGGAAAACTCGCATAGGAAAGGGCGTGGAGACCAGTGGCAAAAAGCTCTTTGCTGCCTACGTTCATATGAAGGGAAAATGAGTTTTTTAAAATACAGAAATGAGTCTTGGTCCTTCTAAAGCAAAACCATTCTAAAGGGGAAAGAACCCTCTGTCCCTCAGGCTGTCACCTGTAGGAGGGCTGCCTGGAGGACTGAATGGGCGATTCACATGGAACTCAGAACAGTGCTGGCCGCCTACTGAATGCTGAGCGGCGATGCGGTGCTCAAGTTCATCTACCCCAAGCCTGTCACACTCGCAGGGGTAGCCCGCCGGCCGCAGTTTGACATACTTGACCTGCACCGTCCAAGTGTCCAGAGCTAACAGCCACCACACAACGTGCAGCTGCAAAGGCAACGGCTGTAAGCTCGTGGAGCACAGGGAAGCACCTGGGGGCTGTGCCAGGGCTGCGTCCCCCCTGCAGCCCGTGGGAGTGTTTTAGGTTAAGATGGGGGGGGGGGGCGGGGGGGGGGGTCAGCCCCAGCCCCAGGACTTTGCAAGATGCTTACAGAGCGCTCAAGACTGGATTGTCTAGGGCAGTGGTTCTCAACCTTCTGGCCCTTTAAATACAGTTCCTCATGTTGTGACCCAACCATAAAATTATTTTCGTTGCTACTTCATAACTGTCATGTTGCTACTGTTATGAATCGTAATGTAAATATCTGATATGCAGGATGGTCTTAGGTGACCCCTGTGAAAGGGTCATTCGAGAACCGCCAGAGGGGTTGCGACCCACAGGTTGAGAACCGCTGGCCTAGAGAAAACGGCTGAAGGGCTCATGATGATTTATTAGCAACATCAAGTGAGACCACACCTGCGAGGTGGCCACAAACAAGGTGCTTTCTGTGGCTGCACAATCGAAGAGCACAGGCTGGGTGCTTACACAACAGAACGCTATTTTCTCCAAGTTCGGCAAGTCCAAGATCAAGGTGTCGGCAGGTCTGGGTTTTCTGCCGCCTCTCCCCTGGGCTGGCAGATGGCTGCCTTCCCACTGTGTCCTCAGATGGTCTTTCCTCTCGCCCTGCCCTCCGTGTGTCTTAATCTCTCTTCTCCTGAATGAGGGCTCACCCTAACAGCCTCATTTTAACGTAACCCTTTCTTCAAAGGCTCTACCTCCAAACACAGTCACATTCCGAGGTGCTGCTGGGAGTCAGGACTTAAACATTTGAATTGGGGGCGCCTGGGGGGAGAGGGGTTACAAGTCAGCTCATACCACTTCCCGTTGGTCTCTTCCAACAGCTCAAGGCTTCCATCGTTATTAAATCAGAAAGCTGACCTCATAGATAAGAACAATAGTCCAAACATGAATTTCTTGCCCAACCGGTTTTTCTTTCTTTTTTTTTTTTCTTTTCGTTTTTTTTAAGACTGGATGAGTCACCTTAAAAAGACAATAAGGAACAGAACAACAAGAAAAGCCCAGAGTAAGTAGAAGGAAGGAAATAATAAAGATTAGAGCAGAAATAAATGACACAGAGGATAAAAAAACAGTACAAAAGATCAATGAAACCAAGAGCTGGTTCTTTGAAAAGATAAACAAGATTGATGAGCCGTTAGCCATCAAGAAACAAAGAGACAGGACCCAAATGAATAAAATCAGAAAGAAAGCGGTGAAGTAACAACCGACACCACAGAAATACAGAGGATTGTGAGAAAATACTATGAACAACTATATGCCAACAAGCTGGACAATGTGGAGGAGATGGACAAATTCCTAAAAGAATACAATCTTCCAAAGCTGAATCAGGAAGGATCAGAAAACCTAAATAGGTCAATAACAACTGATGAAATAGAAGCAGTAATCAAAAAGCTCCCAGCAAACAAAAGCCCTGGTTCGAATGGCTTCACAGGGGAGTTTTACCAAACCTTCAAAGAATACCTAACACCTATCCTCCTCAAACTATTCCAAAAAATCCAAGAGGAAGGAACACTTCCAAGCTCTTTGCGTGAGGCCAGCATTATCCTAATTCCAAAACCAGATAAAGACACTACAAAGAAAGAACTATAGGCCAATATCCCTGATGGACATAGATGCTAAAATCCTCAACAAAATATTAGCAAATCGGATCCAGCAATATGTTAAAAAGATCATACACCATGACCAAGTGGGATTTATTCCAGGGATTCAAGGCTGATACAGTATTTGCAAATCAGTAAATGTGATACATCACCATAAACTAATTGAAAGACAAAAATCACATGATCATGTCAAAAGGTGCAGGAAAAGCATTCGACAAAATCCAACACCCATTTTTTTTAAAATATATTTTATTGATTTTTTACAGAGAGGAAGGGAGAGGGATGGAGAGTTAGAAACATTGATGAGAGAGAAACATCCATCAGCTGCCTCCTGCACGCCCCCTACTGGGGATGTGCCCGCAACCAAGGTACATGCCCTTGACCGGAATCAAACCCGGGACCCTGCAGTCCGGAGTCCAACGCTCTATCCACTGAGCCAAACCGGTCAGGGCCCAACACCCATTTTTGATAAAAACTCTCAGCAAAGTGGGAATAGAGGGAGCATATCTCAACATGATAAAGACCATATATGACAAACCTACAGCCAACATCATACTCAATGGCAAAAACTAAAAGCATTTCCCCTAAGAACAGGAACAAGTCAGGGATGCCCACTTTCACCACTCTTATTCAACATAGTACTGGAAGTCCTAGCCACAGTGATCAGAAAAGAAGAAGAAATAAAAGGCATCCAAATTGGAAAGGAGGAAGTAAAACTCTCATTATTTGCACAGGACATGATATTGTACATAAAAATCCTAAAGACTCCACCAAAAAACTACTAGAGTTAATAAAGGAATTTGGCAATGTAGCAGTATACAAAATCAACACCCAAAAATCTATGTCTTTTTTATACACCAATAATGAATTCTCAGAAAGAGAAACTAAACAAATAATCTCATTTATCACTGCAATAAAAAATTTAAGAGCCCTAACCGGTTTGGCTCCGTGGATAGAGCGTCAGCCTGCGATCTGAAAGGTCCCAGGTTCGATTCCAGTCAAGGGCATGTACCTTGGTTGCGGGCACATCCCCAGTTGGGGGTGTGCAGAAGGCAGCTGATTGATGTTTCTCTCTCATCAATGTTTCTAACTGTCTATCTCTCTCCCTTCCTCTCTGTAAAAAATCAACCAAAGAAGATATATGCATAACCCATGGACACAGACAATAGGGTGGTGAAGGCCTGGGGCGGGGGATGAGGGCAAGCTAGAAGCAGTCAATGGGGGGGAAAGGGGACATATGCAATACTTTCAACAATAAAAATTTATTTTTTTTAAAAAAAGACAGTAAGGGACATGGCCACTCAGTGCATATTCATTCCATCAGTCCAGTAGTTCCTAACAGGTATGAGCTGGCCGACTCCCACTGCCCACTCCTCGCCCCCCATGTCTCCCTCCCAACCCAGGGGACACTTGGCGATGTCTGGAGACATCTGTGCTGTCTCAGCTGGAGGGAGGTGCTGCTGCAGCCAGTGGGTGGAGGCCGGGGACGCTGCTGAACATCGTACAAGGGGCAGGACAGCCCCACACCCAGAATGATCAAACCCAAAACGTCCACAGTGCCGAGGCTGCGCATCCCCGAGGTCTAACCAGGCCAAGTCTGACTTCACCCCATCAGCAGCCTGCCCAGGGCAGGTGGGAGACCCTGCCAGGCCCAGCTCCCTGAGGAGGACACTGTCCACACTTCACCCTGCTTCTTCCTCAGGGAGGGCAGCCAACAGAGATCTCACTGGGAGGGGCACCAGCGCCCGCCCCCTCCTCCCGATTCCCACAGAAGCCTTCCTTTCCATGGGACTCCTCCAACTGGACTCTCCCATAATCCCTCAAACTCTTTAGCCGATGATGGAAACAACATTAAGATCCCCAATCAACCTGGGAAACTAACTATTGGGGGTTTTTTAGGTTGGTTTTCTTTTTTTTGAGTGTGTATTTTTTTTAATTTTTACTTATTAATTTGAGAGAAAAAGGGAGAAAGGGAGAGGGGGGGGAGAAGGGAGGGAGAGAGAGAGAGAAAGGGAGAGAGAGACATCAATTTGTTATTCCACTTATTTATGCATTCATCGATTGGTTCTTGTATGTGCCCTGATCAGGGATCAAACCCACAACCTTGGCGAATTGGGATGATGCTCTAACCGACTGAACTACCCGGCCAGGGCCTAATCATTGTTTACAAATCATGTTTTTCTGATAACATGGCAAAATAAAAGTGTTTAAATCTATTAGCACCACCAGATTCTCCCGCAGCAATGATACTGTATTTTTAGGCAGACAGCACCATTGCAGCCTAGGCCACCGCTTCCCAAACCTCAGGGGTGACTTGGGGCCCATCCACAAACCGCATGAGCTCCTACTGACTTCCTGCTTTTCTCTGAGTTGCTGCTCCTTTTTACTTAAACAAGAGGAACCTTCCTACCTGAACTACAAGGAGAAAACAAGTATCACTTGGGACAAACAGAAGGAACCATAAAAATAATTGCTAACCTTTCAGTGTTTGGCCCTGAGCCTAGTTCAGAGATCTTTGGGGAATTTCCCCACAGGCCAACCTTTGAGTCCCTGTCTCAGTCCCTCAAAGGGTCACGAAAGGAAGAAAGCCGACCCGGCTTAAGAAATCAACACCCCCCCTAACTCTTTAGGGGAAAGTCAGCGACAAAATCCTCACCACGACCCTTTTTCTTTCTAAATTAACCCAAAGTCCACTCACTGTCATGAGTGAGGCCAGAGACACTTGGTGCCCATTTCCAAAGGTGGCCATAAGAAGCGGCCAGCCCTAATGAATGCTTTTCGTCATTTGCATCTGGGTAAAGATAGTGAAAGAACGTTCTGAAAAGGAACACACAAAAGCCCGAAGAGGGATTGTTCAATGCCTGGCCTCCTCCTTCTGACTTGTGTGCCTGGCTGAAGTCACGGTCAAATGGCCTCCCTCTTGCCTTGGGGACTGGCACGCACGCCACCCCTCACTGGCCTTCGTCAGGAAGCCCTGGCAAGCCTGGCTCCTATACACACGCTTCCGCATCCCTGCCTGGGTTTGTAATTCTACTGCCTCTGGTGTCACTCACTGCCTGTGTCAGTCGGCCCAGGGCAGGGCCCAGGGCAGGGGTTCTGTACCAGACACAATGGCACAAGTACACACAGCTGGGCTGGCAGGGGACGCAGAGAGCATTTCCAGATGGGCCACTGCCAAGGCTTGTCCTGGCTGTTCTCGTCCAAGGGAGCGAGGAGCTGTTTATGCAACTGTGCGTCCCCCTTGGTCAGGGGAAGAGCCGGGTCTCTGCACTTCACCCACAAGCAGGGTCCCCCATGGACCCCCTGGACACACCCCTATCCGCTGTATACCTAACCCCACTCCAGCGTGTCAATGGGAAGACACTGGAAAACCGCACACACCTGTATACAGTCATTCCTCATCGATCGTGGTTTTGGTATTTGCAAATTCCCCCTCTGCCTCAAAGGGTCAGCTCCAAATCAGCACCCACAGCACCCTGGTGGCCACTTACAGGCGTGCAGTGTGCAACACATTCTAATCGCCCCACCCACATCCCCAGCGGGGGCCGGGCAAGGTGACGCCCTGCCTTCTCTGGGCTCTCAGGCAGCACACATGTCCTTTTCACTGTCTACTCGCAGGCACCAACCTCCGCATCTTCCCGGGGAGCGAGAAGTCACTGCTCGCTGATTCACAGCTGATTCACGGCTGGCAGGGGCCTCACAGGACGTAACCACTGTGACGGACGAGGGTCAACGGTGCTATATGCCCGATACGGTCTCCACCGCCTCCGAAGAGAAAGGGCACTTTAATCCCACAAATCAGAAGCGGCAGTTTCAATGAAAAGCTCAGACTTTTAGATTCAATTATGTATACCTGCAGGAAGAGCTCCCTACAGTGGCATTATTTTCTTAGCTCCCATAAACGGTGCAATCCGGATCACAGACCCCGCCCCTGGCCTGTTGCCGAGGGCGGCCACCGAGAAGCACACGCCTGCCGCCGCCCAGTCACTAGGCTAGTGATGGCGAACCTTTTGAGCTCGGCGTGTCAGCATTTTGAAAAACCCTAACTTAAACTCTGGTGCCGTGTCACATATAGAAATTTTTTTATATTTGCAACCATAGTAAAACAAAGACTTATATTTTTGATATTTATTTTATATATTTAAATGCCATTTAACAAAGAAAAATCAACCAAGAAAATGAGTTTGCGTGTCACCTCTGACACGCGTGTCATAGGTTCGCCATCACTGGTCTAGACACTTAATCTGAGATATGCGACAAGTATCCTGTGGGCATTTTCCAGCCAAGTTCTTACTCACCGACACCTTCTATAAAATCTAGGAAGAGGAGATGTCATCCACACGGGGCCCCGCCCGAGCCTCCAGACTGAGAGAAGAACTGTTTCTGATGTTCTCCAATGAGAACACTTTGTGTGGATGATGCCCAACCACACAGGCGCTCTTACAGAAGAGGAAACTGAGCCCAGAGGGGGAAGGACAGTGGCCAGGAGTTAGACCAGCAGGAAAATGACAGCGCTGGTACGTGAACCTAAGTCTGGGTGGCCTTGGAACCCAAACACTTAGCCACAAAGCCAGGAAGCCAGCATCCCGTGCTGGGTGTGTAAAATGAGGGCCTACGGCCCTAACCGGTTTGGCTCAGGGGATAGAGCGTCGGCCTGCGGACTGAAGGGTCCCAGGTTCGATTCCGGCCAAGGGCATGTACCTTGGTTGCGGGCACATCCCCAGTAGGAGGTGTGCAGGAGGCAGCTGATGGATGTTCCTCTCTCGTCGATGTTTCTAACTCTCTATCCCTCTCCCTTCCTCTCTGTAAAAAAAATCAATAAAATATATTTAAAAAAAAAAAATGAAGGCCTACGCCCTGGCCAGTGTATCTCCGCTGGTGGGAGGAATGTCCCTTACACCAGAAGGTGGTGGGTTCCGTTCCTAGTCAACGAACATCCCAGGTTGCAGGTCCGATCCCCCGTCGGGGCATGTGCGGGAGGCAACTGATCGATGTTTCTTTTCCCTGCCTCTCTCTGAAAATCAATACATAAAATATGTAAATAAATGAAATGATAGCCTACAACATTCTTACCTTTCCTCTCCCAGCAGTTTTCAAAATGTGCTATACCTTGACAGCCACTCCTACATTCTCTATCCTGCGATCACTTTGCAAAATGTTAATGCACTGTTACTGGAGGGAACATGAGACCCTCCCCCCTTCTCCTAACCTGGCGTCAGGCTCACCTGCATTCTCATCCGTTTCGGCCATGCATTTCTGGCCCCAAATAATTGCTTACTTTTTCCAGGCCTCAGTTTCCTTATCAGTGAAACACGGATAAAAATTAAACCCACGTCCAAGGGCCGCTCTGCAGCAAAAGTGAGGAAACACTAGGTCAGAGCAAACGAAGCACTGCAGATCCTAAACATCCGTGCTCCTCCTCAGCGGTCAGGGTACGAGGCACGCAGCACGCCAGTTTAAACTCTGCCCCCTCGAGCCGTGAGATGCCCCTGCTGCACCCACAGGCTGGTGGCCCCCGTCGCTCCGGCGGGACGGGAAGCCCAGTGGGAGAATCCGTTCCCCAGGCCTCCGGGACACACCCTCTGCGTTGGCCTCCCCTTCCTGCTGTAACAGATCACCACAAGTGCACTCTCGTACAGTGCTGGAGGCCAGGAGTCCTGAGTGGTCCTGGGGGGCTAAAGTCAAGGTGCTGGCAGGACCAGGTCCTTCGGAGGCTCCGGGGGAGAATCTGTTTGCTGGACTTTTCTGACGCCCCCCACCCCCCTGCCCCCTCGGGGCTCCTTTCCTCGCCCGCCTCCCCCTCCAGGCCAGCAGCCTGGCATCTTCCAGTCTCCCTCCAGCTCTGAGACTCACTCTCCGGCCTCTTTCGAGGACGCTGGTGACTGCACTGGGCCCACCCGAGTCATCCAGGATAGCCTCCCCTCTCACAGTCACCTTCATCACACCTGGAAAGGCCCTCTGCCACTGGACACCTGGGAGGGCGTTATTCTGCCCACCCCACCAGTCAATACGAAGGTGCATTGAGAGCTTCGTCCTCTAAACTGTACGTGGGCTGAGTCTCAGAACAACCCTGCAAGGGATGTGTACTTGTCACTGCCACTCGACGATGAAAAACCTGAGAGACCCAGAGAAGTAAAGTAATTTTCCCAAGTCACACAGCGAGTAAGGAGAGGCGGCTGGGCTCGAACCCGGCTCCTCAACTCCCAAACCCACGCTTGTCACAACCGATCTCTGCTGTTTCACCAAGAAGAAAGGAACTCCATTCAGCCAGAAGCAAAGCACATGATGTCAGAAACTGGCTCCCAGCGATACAGGGCAAATGCCTTGTTTCCTAAAACCTCAGCGACAGTGTTTTCAGCGGCAGGATGTGGAACCTTCTCAGGAGAACATGAGCACTGGGGCCACGGGATTCCTTCCGCAAATCACCTTCACCTCTCGGCAACGTGACATCATCAACGCTGAGCGACGCTCTGTCTCCCTGGACTCCTGGCTCCTATGGTTTTGGGTTTTTAACCACAAAACCCCCCAACCACCCCGACAGCTGAGAGCCAGTGGGGGAAATGAGCTGACTGGATTCGAATTCAGCCCCTCACAAGGACCACCTCTATTGTGTCCAGCAAATTATTTAACATTGGTGAATCTCAGTCTTCTCGTCTATAAAATGGGGACATTAATTCCCCAAACTCAGTCATTGTGAGGATTAAAACAGGACCATTTAATCCCCGCCAGAGCCTGACCTCTCACATATTCGTTTCTTCTTCCTTTAACTCCCCCCCCCCGCCCCCCACCGAATTATATTTCAGGAAGCCTCGCCGTCCAGCTGTTGTTCCAAAGTACGTCTATACACCAAGATCCCCACCTCCACATGCTGCTTCTAAAGCTGTAGACTGAATACAAGACCATATTTCCAAGTGCCTGGCTCCCCGATACATGATTTGAACCTGAATCCGTGTCACTGTTTAGGAAATAAATTAGTTCCATGGTGACAAATTCTAAAGGAGGTGTGACACTCCACTCTAATATCCCACAGAAATCTTTTTTAACCGCCTGTACCACTCCCTCTAGATCCCCACAGTAACAGTGCATATTTATTTCTTGGTAACTACCACTTTTATCTTTATTTTTTTATTTATTACTTGAGAGAGAGTGAAAGGAGGAGAGAGAAAGACAGAGAGAGAGGGAGAGAGCGAGAGAAACACTGATTTGTTGTTTCACTCATTTATGCATTCACTAGTTGACCAGGTTACAGGGATCGAACCCCCAACCATGGCTTCTCCAGACTATCACTTTTAAATAATCATGTGCATTTTCTCTCATGCACTGAATCAGAGGTTCTCAACTACGACTGCAGTTGAAATCATCTGGGAGCTTTGAAAAATTAAATACATGCCTGGGTCCCACTGCCGATTCTTATTTCTAAAGTCTGAAATGGGGCAGGGGCTGGACCATCCCCAGATGGCTCCCATGCACAGGCAGGGCCAGGGCACCTGCACCTGCTGGGCACGTCTTGTTTATTAATTCAACTCTGCATCCCAGTCACCTGGCAGGGACCAGGCTCACAGTACGCAAAATGTCACAATTGTTTGCAGCATGAATTAATAACTAAACTTTAGAGCCCACTGATCATAAAAATTCGCTGAAATATTTACGAAGGGTGTATATTGCATCAGGCACTGTGCCAGGCACAGAGCTCGCGTTGACATCACTCTTTCGCCTGGATTGGTCAGGAATAAAACACGGAACAGCGAAGGAAGGGGTGGAAGGCTGTCTGTCTCTGGGTCAGGCCACCCTAATCCCATCTCCCTGTGCATCTTCCCGGCAGTCCTCAACCTGGCTGAGCTGTTTCCTCTGTGTTACAACAATGGGGCCTCCTCGCCTGAAGATTCAAGGAAGGCAGGGACAAAGACCCCACAAAATGGCAGCTGGCATCAGCCCCCCCCCCCCCCCCCCCCCCCCCGTGGCCGTTCATTAAGAAGAGACCCAACCAAGGAGTTCTGTCCCCCCCCCCTCACACAAAACTCCTGAATTCATCTTAAGTACCTGGGAGGAGGGGGTTCGGAATAGAAAAAGAGACAGAACCGGGGGGGGGTGTGGGGGGATGGAACGCCCACCTCAGTATAGGGGCCCTAAATTTCGTTGGGGGCGGCGAACTCCCATAAAAGAAACAAAACTAGGCGGGGGGGTTGGGGAGCTCTTTCTATTTTTTTACACCCCCCCCCCC
>NW_005871263.1:218485-244658 GCF_000147115.1 Myotis lucifugus | reverse complement strand
TACACACGCTCTCATTCTCACCTGCTCATTCTCCCACCATCCGACATTCACAAGCACCCAGCATAGCTTCCCACCTCACTCCCAACGCTGACGTTTACAATCACACATGCACACACCCCAATATTCACCCTCATGTGCCCATCCTGGATCTCAGGCCTCACTCACGTGTGCCCGTAGGAATCACAGTGGACACAGGGGCACACCCTGCCTCACTTCCCCGCCACCCTTCACTCACTGTCACTCTCCCACCTGGATCCCTGGGAGTCACAATCACACACGTGCACACACACAAACCTGCATGCTCTCATTCTCACACTTCCTCCAGGAACTCTGGGGCTCACACATGCGCCCTCTCACTCATTCAGACATTCAACCACACCGATTCACATCGCACACCCCCAACTCCTTCGCCCAGACCCTCAGCCATACTCACTGGCTCACACTCTCTCACAGTGTCTAAGGCCTACCCACTTTCCAAAGGCCTGATAAAATGTTGAGAACAGAAAGGAAATGAATAGTGGTGGCCCTGGTCCGTGTGCTCAGTGGTTGGAGCATTCACTGTGCATGGGAGGCTCTCCGGCTTGATTCCCGGTCAAGGGCATGTACCTGGGTTGAAGGTTTGATCCTGGCCTCCAGTTGGGGTGTGTGCAGGAGGCAATCAATGGATGTGTCTCTATCACATCAATGTTTTTCTCTCTCCCACCTTGCCTCCCTCTCTCTATCTCTGAAAATCTATGCAAAAAATATCCTCAGGTGAGGATTAACAAGAAAAGAAAGAAAATGAATAGTGGTGAAGGGACAGAGGGCAATTAAAAATCCTATGTAACTGAAGAGTCCCTCAATGTAATACCTTACAAACTAACCTACTGCAACTAAAGTAAACTTTAAGTGGTTACACCTGTATACCTCCTGTGGCGGCGGGACTTTCAATTCCTTTGCTACAAATAATGGGGGAGCCACCAAAAATATGAGTCTGGGGCCCTGGGTGACAGAGGAGGTGCGGGGTGCATCCCAAACCAAAGTGTGACTTAGCTCATGTCCCGATAAAGTTCCTCGAGGAAGAAGCATGTCTTTAGAAGTTGCTGCACTGCGCCTCTGAAGGGAGACGAGCATTCTTGGCTAACCTTTGATGAATATTGACCACAAAGCATGCATTGTACTAAGAGCTTGATCTGTTCCCAGTACTGCTCTTAAGAGCATTCTGGTCTGCTTTGCTTTCTGATTTCTCTCTACATCTGGGGCGGTGATCGATACATCTCACGGCACACAGTGGGCACACAGTGGACACTCAGTATTTGTTGAGTGGAGGAAGTGCTAACACCCTGACACCCAATTAGGGCAACAGAGTAGGCCCCACCCTCTACCACCAGTCCCCTCTCAAACCCCACCCACCTCAGATCAGCTGCAGACCCTCTTCTTCACTCCCCTCCCTACCACATGTGGTAACAAGACCAAGGACATGGTGACCCTTTAACCCAGGGTCCCCCACACAGCTGGGGTTTAGTAACTGTGAGCTCTGTTTTTACCAAGCACCTCACACATACATGAGTTCCACACTTAACCCTCCTGACGGGCTTGGCAGCTAAATCTAAGCAATCACACCCATTTCACAGGTGAGGAACGAGTAGCTCAGAGTGGCCTGCACAAAGCCACGTGGTTAGGGACAGGCTGGGCTCCAGACCTGGTCTTTCGGGCTCCAGAAGGCAGGCAAAATGGCCTCCTGTGACCAATGGAATCAGCGATCATGACACTCCAGGCATCTACTAATCCAGATCCCAAACAACCTTCAAGCTTCCTGTAGATCTGTGGAGCCCGCCTGTGGCCACCCTCATCTGACTGGGCCCTCGTTTTCTGAAGTATGGAGTAATAACCGTGGCTTCCTCGTCACATACAAGCTGCCGGGCCTCAGTTTTCTCATCTGTAAAATGGACTCATTGGATTGTGGGAAGGCTTGCATGAGTTAATCATATACATAAAGCACCTGGAAGAGTGCCTACTCAAAGGAAGCAGTGAGTAAGGTCGTTATTACAGGGTTGTTAGAAGAATTCAGAGCAGTAAAGGGAGCAGATGAAGCTCTTAGTACAATGCATGCTTTGTGGTAAATATTCGTCTACTTTTTTCTAGTGAGCATGTATCACTTTTACAATGTTTTTCTTTAAATTAATATATGTTTAAAAACCAGAGGTAATAACATTTTCAAATCAAGAGAAGAGTGATTTTTATTGCCTTTGCATTTTTGTTTTTCTTCAGTCCACTTTCATAATCATTGGAGAAGACACTATTTTAAAAATATATTTTTATTGATTTCAGAGAGGGAAGGAGAGGGAGAGAAAAGGAGAAACAGCAATGATGAGAGAGAATCATCAGTTAGCTGCCTCCTGCACACCCCCCTGGAGATTGAGCCTGCAACCGGGCATGTGCCCCGACTAGGGATCGAACCATGACCTCCTGGTTCATAGATCGATGCTCAACCACCGAGCCACACCAGCCAGGCTGGAGAAGGCACTTTTTAAGACTCCCTTTCAGCAAAGCAATCCTCAGGACAAAAGGCACTTAAAGGCTTTTATCTCATCTTTTATTTTATTTTTAATTGATTTGAGAGAGAGAGAAGGAGAAAGAAACATTGATTTGTTGTTACACTCATTTATGCATTCATTGGTTGATTCTTGTATGTGCCCTGACCAGGGATCGAACCCACAACTTTGGTGTAGCCAAATGATGCTCTAACCCACAGCTACCTGGCCAGGGCATTATCTCACCTTGAGAGAGATCTAGAAGCTTGCCTGAGATAGGCAAGAGGCCCAGGGGGCCCTCAGAAACAGCGCCAGTGTTCAGGAGAGGAGTAGAGTAGGGGCAGTGATGGGATGAGGGGTAATACTGGATCCTACTCAGGGGGTGCAGCACCTGGCCCAGCCCTGCCTTCTGCCCCTGGTGCTAGGAATGGTCCCCTCAGAGTTCTGATTTCTGAGGAGCAACCCCTTCCATGGCCTTGACAGTCCTCAGGCCCTGGGTGCAGTAAGCTGCCAACTCCTAGATACCCAGGGTGGAAAGGTCTTTAGTGGGTAAACCAACATAGCCCACAAATCAGAGAAACTGAGGCCCACGGGCGTGGCCAACAGATGGCAGATGCACCACTCAGCCTTATTTTCATAGACGTCCATGCTGGCTGCTCCTGCCTGTCCAATGTGGGAGGACCAGAGGCCGCCGGCACTAGCTGGGGAAAATGGGAACTCCATCAATAGCAATGATTTGGGAAAACTCAGGCTGGGCAGAGAAGTAATGAAGTCCTTTTGGTGTCTAGAACCTTCTCTCTGAATGAATGCTGTGGGTAGTCCCGAGAGCAGTTTCTCAACCTTGTCTCTACTGACATTTGGGCTGAATATTTCATTGTGGGGCCATCCCCTGTTAGCAGTATCCTGGCCTCCGCCCATTAGATGCCAGTAGCAGCCCCACCCCTCCCAGTTGTGACGACCACAGATGTCCTCAGACATTGCAAAATGATTCCTGGAGGGCAAAATTGTCCCTGGCTGAGACCTGCTGGGCTAGCATGTGATGTAAAGTAATTTTTAAGCCCCTAGTAAGGCTGTGACTCTAACAGGAATCTCATCTCCCCACCCCTCTTTTTAGGAAAAAAAACTCTGTAAGTAACTGGCCAGGGTGTCACAGTGTTTGAGCCACACTGGCCGGATGAACCATGAGCCACACTGGCCGGATGAACCATGAGGCCAAGGTTTGATTTGATTCCCGTCAGAGCACATAAAGAAGCACAAATAATTGCAACAACAAATCTCTTTCTCTCTCTCTCTCTCTCTCTCTCTCTCTCTCTCTCTCTCCTCTCTCTCTCTCTCTCTCTCTCTCTCTCTCTCTCTCTCTCCCTCTCTCCAGTCGGTTGGTGATTCTTTCTCATCATTGATGTTTCTTTCTTTTTTAAAAAATATACTTTTATTGATTTCAGAGAGGAAGGGAGAGGGAGAGAGATAGAAACCAATAATGAGAGTCATTGATCGGCTGCCTCCTGCACGCCCCAACGAGCCACCCAACGAGCCAGCAACCTGGGCACATACCCTGACTGGAATCTAACCGTGACCTCCTGGTTCATAGGTCAACACTCAATCACTGAGCCATGCCTGTGGGGCTCATCATTGCATCATTGATGTTTCTCTCTCTCTCTCTCTCTCTCTCTCTCTCTCTCTCCCCACCCCCACCCCCTTCCCTCTCCACAGCAATGATATCCTCCAAAAAGAATAGGGAGTTTAGGGAAATTCCACAGAACATTCACTCATTCACTGACAACCTGCAATGTCCCAGGCCCTGGGGATACAGTTAACAAGACAGGCACAACCCCACTTCCTGGTGTCTAGGACTCTGCTGATTCCTAGAGGAGGTTATAAATGACTTTGAAAAGGGCAAGGTTACCTGTGCCTGTCATTGCTTTGAGCTATTTTACAACTCTACAAGGTGGAGAAAACTGATAGCAATACAAGTATTCTTGTCCATAGGAATGCAGATGGATTCTGTCCCATGGAATGTCCTGGATTATTGCCCTGTGGATATTGACCAGGATTTGTAAATTCACTTCAACATTCCTGATTGCCTATCATTGGGGAGTTCTTGCAATTCTTTGACTCCATTGTAAATCTGTTAATAAAATCTTATCCATTTTATATTTGTGGAAGTCATGACTTCTCCTTTTTAAAATATGGTATGTTAACAAGGTAGACAGAAAATAAACAAGTAAACATTTTAAAGTGCAGAATGCCATGTGGATAATAAAATAGAATGTGAATGAGATGCTTGTTAATCATCCTAACTTGCTAGAAATAAAAAGTTGGCAACCCTAAACAGTTCCCTGTTTCACATCCCCTATTTTTTAAAAATGTTTTAAATATATTTTTATTGATTTCTGAGAGGAAGGGAAAGGGATAGAAATATCAATGTTGAGAGAGAATCATTGATCAGCTGCGTCCTGCACGCCCCCTACAGGGGATTGAGCCCGAAACCCAGGCATGTGCCCTGACCAGGAATCAAACGGTCACTTCCTGGTGCATAAGTCTATGCTCAACCACTGAGCCACACTGACTGGGCTAAATTTTTATTTATTGATTTGAGAGAGAGAGCGAGAAACACCAATTTGTGTCATTCCACGTATTTTGCATTCATTGGTTGACTCTTGTATGTGCCCTAACTGGAGATCAAACCAACTGGGCTACATGCCGGGCCACCCCCTCCCCTATTTTTTTAAAAACAATTTCATTGGCCTGTGGAATCCCAAAGATTAGCAATCTTAAATTCCATTAGTAAAAAAAAAAAATCCATTAGTTTCTTCTTCCTCCTCTGTGGTCTTCTCCATATGAGAAAATGAAGATGAAGATAGAATCGTCTCTGACACAATTTACTCAGGACATTTACGGAGGTCAGGGAAAATAATTTCTCCCAAGTTTCTGAGATGCAAAATGGACATTATCTTCAAGATAAAGGAGTTGACCAGAGGGCACCTCCTGAACCACGTGACCTCCTCCCTCAGGCTCAAGAAATTGAACCAAGAGAATCTACCTGATCCAGAGTTGGAACAAAATGAACTAAATGGGACTGTGTAGATTTGCTGAGCCAAACAGGTGAAACAGTGACAGCTACCATATTGGAATGCTCCCTGTGCCCTAGGGCCTAGACCAGTGATGGCGAACCTAGGACACGCGTGTCAGAGGTGACACGTGAACTCATTTTTTTGGTTGATTTTTCTTTGTTAAATGGCATTTAAATATATAAAATAAATATCAAAAATATAAGTCTTTGTTTTACTATGGTTGCAAATATCAAAAAATTTCTATGTGACACGGCACCAGAGTTAAGTTAGGGTTTTACAAAATGCTGACACGCCGAGCTCAAAAGGTTCGCCATCACTGGCCTAGGCCAAGTGCTTTCATACTCTCATACAATCTCACTGTGCTACGATCCACGTAGTATCCCCATTTTGCAGGTGAGTTATTTGAGGATCCACAATTAAATTGCCCTAGGGCACCAGCCACAGCGCTGACCTGGGACTCTCCCAAAGGAGGGCCAGTTATCTCATCATGAACCCATCGTTTCCCGATTTGAAAGGTACCTTTATCACCTAACTCCTTCCCAACCAACCTCTTGTTTCTGGACTTCCTACGTATCTGACTGTGTTACCTTCCCTGTCTGGGCTCAAGCCCTCTGTCGAAGGTCGACTTGCTATGGGAGTTGCCACTGAAGAGCTTCCTATGAAGGTGCAGATATTTCAACACCTTCCTTGTGGTTTTAGCTACACGGCCACCTGGGTCATCCTGGTGCAGTCAGATTTCACTGAACCTCCACCTTCCCCGTTCTTGCTTTTTTAAAAAAAAATCCTTACCCCAGGACACACTTTTTAAAAATCTATATATTTTTATTGATTTCAGAGAGGAATGGAGAGGGAGAGATAGAAACATCAATGATGAGAGAGAATCATTGATCGGCTGCCTCCTGCATGCACCACACTGGGGATTGAGTCCGAAACCAAGGCATGTGTTCTTGACCAGAATCGAACCTGGGACCCTTCCATCCGCAGGCCGACACTCTATCCACTGAGCCAAACTGGCCAGGGCGGGACACACTTTTATTGATTTCTTTTTCTTATTGAGAGGAAAAGAGACAGAAACATCAGTGTGCAAAACATTGACCGGTTGGTTGCCTTCTGCATGCGCCAGACCTGGGATCAAACCCACAACCTAGGTGTGCGCCCTGACCAGGAGTGGAACCCAAAACCTTTTGGTGTCTGGGAGGGTGCTTCAACCAACTGAGCCACCCAGCTAGGGCCACCTTCCCCATCCTTTTTTTTTTTTTTTTTAAATATATTTTTATTGATTTCAGAGAGGGAGAGATAGAAACATCAATGATGAGAGAGAATCATTGCACGCCCCCTACTGGGGATCAAACCCACAGCCCGGGCATGTGCCCTTGACCAGAATTGAACCCGGGACCCTTCAGTACTGAGCCAAACCATTCTTAATGGCTCTTAGGCAAGTTCTGCTGCCAAAAAGTACTTCACCTGGAGGGCCCCCTCCCCGCAAGCTTCCTCCAGGCCCACTCTCCAAATGCATCCACATCATGCAAACAATTCCTTTCCCAGAACACTTACGTTTAAACATGTTCTGGGGGTACCAACTAAAGCCAGCGGGCCAGGGAAAAGGTGGAAGTTTGCCTCCCCCTCCCCCAAGTTTTATTGAGATATAACTGGCCATTTATACAAGGCAAGATGTTGAGAACCCCTTATCATCTACCAAATAACAAAACAGAGTTCTGAACATGTGGAACCCACAGAAGAAGGCACGAGAAGACAGGCAGGCCTCAGGTCTAAAGAGCAAGTTCTACAGCGGCTGTATTGCTTCCCTCCTGTGCTCCGTGAACTCAGAGGACTCACTGTGCTCACATCACAGCCTACTCTTCAAAACCCGAAACCCCGATTCGAAAGAATATATGCACCCCTATGTTCACTGCAGCGCTATTTACAATAGCCAAGATGTGGAAACAACCCAAGAGTCCATCAGTAGATGAGTGGATAAAAAAAGCTGCGGTACATTTATACAATGGAATGATACTCAGCCATAAATAAAGAAGGAAATCTTACCCTTTGCAATAGCATGGGTGGACCAGGACAGCATTATGCTGAGTGAAATAAGCCAATCAGAGAAAGACAGGTACCATAGCATTTCACTCATATGTAAAATCTAATGAACAAAATGAACTAACAATCAAAATGTGACACTCATAGAGAGCAGGCAGACAGTTGTGGGGGGAGGGGAGATCCAGATGGCGGTGTGTGGAGGGAAATGAGCAAAAAATAAAGAGAGAAAAATACTCATGGACAGAAACAACAATGTGATGATTGCCTGGAGGTGGAGGGAGGGAAGGAGGGTATATGGGCATAAATGGTGATGGACAGAAACTTGACTTGGGGTGGTGAACACACAATACAATGTACAGATGATGTGTAGAATTGTGCACCTGAAACCTGTTTTGTTTACTAGTGTCACCCCAATTAAGTCAATAAAAAGGGGGGAAAAAGCTGAAAGCTTTTGTATATATATGTGTAATATATATACACATACTAGAGGCCCGGTGCACAAATTCGTGCACAGATGGGGTCCCTCAGAGTGGCCTGCAGAGATCAGGCTTGCACCCCCAGCCTCGCAGCCCCGCCTGGCATCCCGTGTTGGCCTGGTGCCACCCCCTCACCTGCTCCACCATTCTGCCACTGTCCTGCTCTCGGCAAGGCCCATTGGGGCCAGCGGCACCTCCACTGCTGCCCACTGCCAGTGCCCCATTGCCGATGCCCACCATGTTCTGTGCTACCCCCTGGTGGTCAGTGCACATCATAGTGAGCGGTCGAACGACCACCAGAGGGGATAATTTGCATATTAGGCTTTTATTATATAGGATATATATATATGGAATGGGCTTCAAAGATTAGGGCTGAGAAAATAGACACACACAGCACACATTTATGGAAACATCACAATTTTTGTGCTAGCAATCCCTCAAGTACAAATTTACCGAGTTAATTCAAATGCAAAAAAACAAAACTATGCCACAAAGATGTTCAAATTCTTTTTTAAAAATTTTTTTATTGCCGAAACCGGTTTGGCTCAGTGGATAGAGCGTCGGCCTGCGGACTGAAGGGTCCCAGGTTCGATTCCGGTCAAGGGCATGTACCTTGGTTGCGGGCACATCCCCAGTAGGGGATGTGCAGGAGGCAGCTGATCGATGTTTCTCTCTCATCGATGTTTCTAACTCTCTATCTCTCTCCCTTCCTCTCTGTAAAAAACCAATAAAATATATTTAAAAAAAATATATATATATATATATTTAAAAAAAAATTTTTTTAATTAAATTTAGAGAGGAAGGGGGTGAGGGAGGGAGAAACATCCACTTGTTGTTTCACTTCTTTATGCATTCATTGGTTGCTTCTTGCAGCTGATCGATGTTTCTCTCTCATCGATGTTTCTCTCTCATCGATGTTTCTAACTCTCTATCCCTCTCCCTTCCTCTCTGTAAAAAACCAATAAAATATATTTAAAAAAAATATATATATATATATATTTAAAAAAAAATTTTTTTAATTAAATTTAGAGAGGAAGGGGGTGAGGGAGGGAGAAACATCCACTTGTTGTTTCACTTCTTTATGCATTCATTGGTTGCTTCTTGTTGTTCCCTGACTGAGGATTGAACCTGCAACCTGGGCATATTGGGATGATGCTCTAACCAACTGAGCTACCCAGCCAGGGCAATGATCAAAATGCTTTAACAAAATAGTTTGAGGGAATAGACGTACCATCTAAAATAGCTAAGTAAACATTTCTATATTATTGTAGATATTTTAAAACAATTAGCCAGAAATGGGCTTTGCTTGGGAAAGATGTGTAAAATATGCTGGAGAGGGGGAAAAGATATATACTTTTTTTCTTAAGTAAAATAATTACCATACATTTGAATCTAGAAAGACATAAATCACCTGTGGGTTACTATCAAGAGGGAGAAAGTGTGAAAATTGTACACTTGGGACCAAGGCATATTATTAGCTTAAATTAGGTACTTTCCATTTCAGCTATCTTAAGGACCAGCTTAATCTGGCTCTGAGTCACAGTGTGGCTGCTTCTTCCTAAATTTAGAACTGAGGCCAAAGGACAGACCTTGAGGGTCAGGGGAGGGTGGAAAACATCCACTTGCAAAGGAAGTTGACATGCAGGTCAGAGGTCATCAGAACACAACTCCCAGCCCTTTGCTGGATGTCAAGGGAATATACCTCAGGATAATGTGGGGTCCACATCCACAAAGGTTCTGGGGTCTCATGCTGCTTCTTGCCATTGGGTTTGCAAAGACAAACAGCAAAAGATGGGCAACAAGAGGGTACATTACCAGTAGGTCACTAACCTGGCCTTGCCCTTTGTCTCCCTCCAATGAGCACTTTTTCCACTACCCTTGGAATCAAGGGCTGCCTATTTGACTCTCAGCCCATTCCCTCCTAAGCAAACCATAATTATGAGATGGTTAAAAATATTGTCTCTCTGCCCAGTGACTTGGTCAGAGTGGACTGAGATGTGGGGTAGTCTAGGGCGTAAGTCCTCTATAGTCATAAGCAAACACAAGCAAGAGTTCTCTAGTGAAGTTAACTCTAATAAAACTTTTATGCCTTAAAAAAAGATACAGCCTGGCCAGTGTTGCTCAGTGGTTGAGTGTCCACCTATGAACAGGTCAGAGTTCGATTCCCGGTCAGAGCACAAGCCTGGGTTGCGGGCTTGATCCCGTGTGGGGCGTGCAGGAGGCAGCCAGTCAATGATTCTGTCATCATTGATGTTTCTCTCCCTCTCTGAAATCAATTAAAAAATATTTTTTTAAAAAAAGAAAAGATATGAACTAGCAAGTAGTTGGTTATGTGCTTGAGAAGTGGGTCAAGCACAGATTTAACTGGATAAACATCCTCATTCTAGGACCTTGAGGTTAGGAGTCACCTAGAAATGTTTGTCAAGGAAGGACTCTCAGGTTAGAGCAGAAAGGACCAGAAAAACTTAGACACATCTGGTGAGGGGAAAAATACCAAAATTTATTTTCCGACAGTCAGCATCAGCAGGTAAAACTACAAGGTTTTCTCTGTAGATCATACATTCACAAGGCATAACAGTGAGAAAGCCTCTGGCATGTCCTCTGTAACAATATCCACTTCACAGTGTAAACAGGTTCTAGTATTGTGTTCATTTACAATTTCAGAAGGAAAGGCACAACTTGGCAAAAAAATAATAATTTTTTTTTTTTTATCCTGAAGTCAGGTGCAATAACTCAGAGACCAACTTTTGATACACGTTTTGATGTACATTTCCACTTTGAGGGGAAAGACTCAAACCAGGGTCTTTCCTTCTTCTTCCTCATTAAACCATCAGAGCAAAGTTTCAGCATTTTCTTATTATATATGCAAGAAAGGGATTAAAAAAAAAAATCACAAAATATCTTGAAGGTCCAGCCGCTCCCACCAATACATCAACTCTTAGGTTTAAGACAGGGACTGGGAACACTTTCAGCGGTCATAAAATAGGAAAAGAGAGACTAAAGCTACAAAAATAAAAAATAAATGAGGTAGATAAATTAAAGCTTTCATACCCAGGACTCGCCTGTTCCAACTTCGTAACCTTCATGCAGTACTCACGGGGGAAGAGAATCTTCACAATTACTTGGCATAAGTCACATCCAAATTTTTCTAAAAAGTAGTATGTGAACCTCTTATCAGAAACATGCCCTCCATGAGTTTCTTCAAGAATGAAAGACTCATTTCTTCGCTAGAGTAGGCACTGGTGAACTAAATCATCACCTGAGGTCCCCTGCTCAGGTGCCACCTGTCCTGGTGTTCAGGAAGGCGGCTCTGGAAGCAGGGAAGACATTGGCACTCTTAGGGCTCCAACTGAACTGTATTTCAACAAGCAGCAACACACACATTGACTCCCGAGGGACTGAGATCGTCCATTGGAGGGCATCCTGCTCCCGGTCCCAAGGTGGAAGGAATTTTGTAACTCCACACCTTAGTTAAAAATAAAAAGGAAGGTACATTCAAAAAGGAAACAGAACAAAAGATGGGTGCAGGGTCGAGGGACATACAGAGCAGGTCAGCAAGGACGACAGACCCAGTCCGTTTACCCGCACACAGTCCCGGAAGTATGCAGCTCCCCCTCCCCAGTTAGGCTAAGCAGTTTCTTTCCCATCGTGGTTTAGTAAGTTCCAACTTGAAACGGGGGACAATCTTTGGAAATAGTTCCTCTAGCTTGTACAAAGTCTTCATATATACAGTTTGTCTCAAGTAACAAAGCCACTTTGCAAGACCCGCTTCTTCCAAAATTAAAAAAAAAAAATACTAGTCTGTATTTATTTTAGTATGTGTGTGGTTTTGTTTTGTTTTTTTAGCAAAGCAGCATAGCAACATCGTGATTGTTGGACGTGCCTGAGGTTGTGGTCACAACTGTAAACATTTGCACATCAGTAAAAAAACAAACAGGAGGAGATGGGTTTTTAAACAACAACAACGACAAAAACAAAAGATCCAGTTCAAGCGGTCACTCTGCATTTCTCCTTCACACTGGCTCTCCCATCGCTTAGCTGACCGCAATCTTGTTTTCCTCCAGGAAGTGAGGGAACTGGTGTTTGGGGACGCTGTCAGCAGCACCCGGCTTTTCCACGTCGCTGCTCACCGACTGGGAGCCATCGATCTTGGAGACGGTGGTGTTGCTGACCACGGAGCTGGCACCCAGGGACACGGGGAGAGTCGGGATGCCTCCGCTCTGGATCACCGAGATCTCGTTGGTCTTCATGGCCAGACCACCGTTGAGCATGGTGGTGTACTGGTTCCACACAACAGGGTCCACGTTCACTGAAGGGGCCATGATTTCCTTGGGAAACACCTCTGGGACCCTCTTTGTGTCTGTTCCTAGCAGAGCCATGGTGTTCTCGATGGCCAGCTTCCTCCCGCGGCGCGCGGAGCTGTTGCTGGCGCCATGCGTCATGTAGTGAACCTAGGGGAAGAGGGACAGAAAGGTTCCCACCGGAACCGAGGTGTGAATGCATGCTGGCAAGCCGCAGTCAGCCTGTGTGTGGGTTTGGTTCTATCCAAACAGTATCAACATAATTTATATTTAAAAATTAGATTTCATATTTAAAAAACCAGGTATCTGTTCTCTTGAGGGGGGAAAAATTTAGATGCTTGTACTACCTACTGCTTCTTCAACTCCTTTCTGCAATTACTTTCCTGGTTCTGCTTGAATTCTCAACCCCCTTTCAGCTTCTTTAAAAAATTGAAGCGGTACCAGGCTTTCTCATTTCACCTTCACTGACATCCTTAGTAGTCGGGAGTTACCTCATAGAGCTCTGGAGTGACTCGCTCTGTATCACTCTAAGAAGCTGTTAAGATGCTGCAGACATAATTTGAAACACTTTACTATACAACTCATTTCATCTCCAGGACAAGCCTGAGGCCATTGTCACCAGGATCCCCATGCCTGGCAACCCCAGGAACAAGGAGCACCTGCCTCAAGCCCCCAGTGCAGCGAGAGCAGCTCCAGACCTCCCCTGGCCCATGGCAGGGCCAGTGATCAAATGTAAGCTTTTGTGTTTCTGGGAGCTGTGTTAGAGCTGAAGTTACTTCATGTTCTTCCTCCCGCAGTTTTGCCATTTGGACGGAAAAGAATAGCTTGTTTTGTAATAAGTATTTTCAATTTTTAAAATGACATATACAGTTGTCTCCTAGGTCACCTTTAAGATGAAGTTCCGATCTTTATTCTAACGACAAAGAATTAAACGAGTGTTCTACTCTGGAGAGGGAGGGAAAGAGAACCAGAGAAACATGCCTTGCGTAAAACCAGAGGCCAGGCCAAGAGGAAAACGCAGGTCCCCAATTTGCATCCTGTGTCCTCATGCAGGCCACTTCCAATCCTTACGGGGGAGGGTCTCCTCTCCATCTCCTGTGTGAAATCTTAGGTGGAAGCACCTTGTCATGTAACAACAGGCCATGGAACCAGCTGTTCTATTTTGAAACGCACTGCTGATGACCTGGAGGCACACTGCGGTGGTACTTTGTTGTATGTTTAACAGATGGCATTCTTTTCAAACCAGCAGCCTCAGAAGACAAAAGCAACGTACAGTGCAGGGTGGCCATCACATGACTGATCAATTCTACGTTACTACACATGACAGACACCATCTATGATTTCACACATCTACTAAACGATTGCTGAAGGGCCGCATGGTCTGCCCAGCCCCAGAAGGACAGTGGCCTATGCTAAACTTAACACCAAGAGACAGGAGCAGAGTGCAGACTTTGTGTCCTCTCCTTGACGACGCCCCTTGTAAGATGTGTCATGATTTTAGCTGCCACTGAGATTAGAAAAGAATCACTGATCACAGACACTGACAGCAAGAAGCATCCAGTATCAGAGATGCCAGGATAGAGAGAGCCAGGGAGGAGGTCGAGCCTGTAACCGAGGTACATGCCCTTGACCAGAACTGAACCAGGGACCCTCTAGTCCACAGGCCAACACTCTCTCCACTAAATCAATTTGGCTAAGACAAGAAAATTTACTTCTTTTTAAAGAATATTTCTTTGAAGAGCCAGTTTTGAAGTGTAATATCCCATTTGCTCCTAGTAGGTGTACTATGGATGGAGAACACCAAGAGATGCCTCTCCACACCTGGGTCCTATCCCTGCCGAAACCCTAGGGAACTCACCTTCAAGTTGCCTTTGGTGGTGAAAGCTCGCCCACATATGCTACACACGAAAGGCTTCTCCCCAGTGTGAGTCCGCTCATGAATCTGGAGGGCGCTGGCCGACGAGAAGTTCTTCCCGCACCGCGTGCAGGCGTGCTGCTTACCCTGGCGGCGTGGCTGGGCCGCCAGCAAAGGTGCCATGCCTGGGGACATGGTCGCGGGTCCAAATGCACCAGGAACTTCCACTTTGACAAAGGTTGGCTGGGCTCGGACAAATGCTGATGGGAGACTGCTCCGACCTAGTGCGCAGAGAAAAGAATCCCAAAACTTTATCACCCCAAACTCATTCACACTTCAAACCAAAAAAGAACTTTGAAAACTCCCGCCCACCACTCGACTTCCTGGAAAGGGCTTTCAGGAAGTTCACACCCCAGAAGCAGCTCTCCTTTGACTTTACCTGTGCGGAGAATGATCGTGACTCACACACTTAGGAAATTTTACCATTTTCCTGTAAAGGTCTGTAACACATAACATGCATTCAAGTCCAAATCCCTATATAAAGAGTTACCCTGAAGTATGACCAGGTGCCCACCCTTCTCTATGATGTAGTTGTTCCCCCATTTTGCCATTAATGACATCAATAGGCACCCTTCCATTTATATGCGCATTTCAAAAGGGTTAGATTCTTTTTTACCCCGAGTTATTCATTTGTGAACCTCACACTAGGGAGTGGGACCTCAGAATCAAGAAATTATGGTTTGTCTCCGTGGCCAAATAACAGTGCCCACTTCCTCAAAATTCTCCTACTCTTTAAGATTACCCTTATGTCCCCACAGGGCTCAAACACAAAAATAAAAACAAAAAAAAAAGCCCACTGTCCATAGCCAACGTGCATTAAATCAAAGATGGCCTTACTGGGATAAAGGAAGTTCCTCTTTCCCTCCACCCAGAAGTGCAGAACGGCTACCCGCCCTACAGAGGATGCTTCACATTTATCACACTCTCCGTTTGCCAAGTTCAACCCAGGTTCCTTTTGGATGACCTTGTGCCTGAAATGGACATAAGTTAAATCCAAAGCTCTATCACCTTCCATCTCAGTGCGGCTGCTGTCCGAGCCGTCTGCTCTGCCACCAGCATCAGGAGACTTGGACTTGATGCTTTCTGCTTGGCTATTGGCCGGGGAGAGGGCCTGAAAGGAGGTCGCCTCCAGGATGTCTGGACTTCGGCTCTGATACTCCTGGTCTCCCATCACTGAGGACGAGGAGTCGGTGGTCAAGCCATCGCTCTCCACCGAACCGTTCTCTCGGCTGCTCTGTCGCTGCAGGACCAGAGGAGCAGGACCCAGCTTCCCCGAGGCCTCCAGGGGGGCCATCAAGGTGAACCCCGTTGTGGGCGATGCCGAGTGGATGCCGGAAAGAGGCAGGGGGACCTTCGAGGAGCTGCTGGGAGCATCTTGGGAGCCGACTGCATCAACATCGATGCTTTCGACAATGTCGTCGTGACAGACAGCACCTGTGCTGCCGTTCTCACCCACCATCATCAGCTCGGGACCCACCAGGTCACAGGGACTCTCCGGCAGGGGTGTGTTGGGAATCTGACCACCCATGTGCATCCGAATATGCTGCTGCAACATGACTGCGTTGGTAAACTTCTTCTGGCAGATGGGGCACGAGTGCTGCGTCTTCATGGACGTGTTGGTTCGGTGAACCGTAAAGTGTGTCTTCAGGTTGCCTTTGGTGGAGAAAGCTCGGTCACAGATCTTACAGCGGAAGGGCCTCTCCCCGGTGTGGGTTCGGTAATGCATTTTGAGGGAGCTTTGGCAGCTTAAGACCCGGTGGCAAATGAGACATTCGTTGGGGTCCGTGGTGGCCTTGTCAATGTTCTCAACCAGCTGCTGCAACTTCATGGTCTCTGACCCTGGCTCGGGTGTCCCTCTCCCTTGGAAGCCACCAACCCTTGGGGAATTATGGTTTGGCCCCACCCCAGAGAGTAGGGATCCATCCTCACTTTCTGGAGACGGCCCGGGCTGCAGGTCAGGGACCAGTGGGCCCCCCACTAGGTCCTTGGGGTTAGTCCCCGAAGAGAGGTTCTGAGGTAGACCTACATTGGGGGTCCCTGTGACCAGGACAGGTTTGCTGTCTAGAGAGAGACTCGATTCATCTATGGGGACAGGTACAGAGAGTGCATAGGGAACGCCATTGCCTGCTGCCATTTTGTCGTGGAACTCGGTAAACAGCTGGGGGTTCGCCTTCACCTGGGGGTGTCGATGAAAGTGTACCTTGAGGTTGCCCTTGGTGGTGAACCGGTGGCCACAGACAGAGCACACGAAGGGTCTCTCTCCAGTATGGGAGCGGAGGTGGATCTGCAAGGAGCTATCAGTCCCAAAAACCTTGCTACAGTACTTACACTTGTGCCTGTAGAGGGAGGCCTCGTCTTTGGGTTTGACATCCACCGGGGACACGTTGGGTGGCTTCCCTTTCCCTTTCTTAGACGGGTCTAACGCCACCGTGGAGAAAGGGCTCTGGAAGAGCACAGAGCTTGGGGTCGGGGGTAGCAGAGCACCGGGGATGCGGTTTGGGAGCACCCTCGTCCCATCCGGCCTCAGGGCGAAGGACAGCAGCCCCGGGGACACCGAGCTGGTGGTGGAAGGGATGCTTGTGTGAGGTAGCTTGGCTTGTTTCAAGGTGTCCAGGGACAGACCCTGGCTTCCAGCTTTCTGGCTGAGCAAAGCCACGGCTGCAGAGACCTGCTGGGACACGTGGCTGCCCAAGGTCTTCAGGGTGTCAGCTCCCGCTGCGCCCGAGTGGAGGGCATGGGCGGCCCACATGTTCACCTGGACTCGGATCTGCTCGGTGAGCTGGATCTGCTGTAGCTGCTGCTGCTGCAGACACAGGATCTGCTCCAGGACCCACGGGATGCTGTTGGCACCGGGCAGGGGGGCGGGCAGCGCGTCCGCGCTCCGCTGATTCACTGCCACGTTGGTGCCCCGTAGTGCTTGAAGAGTGACGTTAGTGTTGGCCACTTTGCCTTTGGGTAAATAGCTTAAGTCCTGGGCTGTGGGTGGCAGGGCGGGCTCCGTCTTTAAGTACAGGACAGACTCCGCCCCTGGCTTCTCCTTCATGTCCCCTGAGCTGCTGCCATTCTCCCTGTGACTGTCCTTAATGCTTGGACTGCGTGGCTGGTGGCTCAGCCCAGCCCCGGAGAAGTCTTCGGAAGGCATCGGCCCCTCGCTGTCGTTCATGATGAGGACAGGTGGGTGTTTAGTGCAATTTTTCTTATGTTCTAAGAACTCAGAGACGCTGAAGAACTCTCCGCAGCATTTCTCACAGATGTGAGTCTCCTCCTGACGAAGCCTCTTCACTGTCGCCGGGTCCCCATTCATGTCATCGCCAGTCCCCGGGCAGTTCACTGAAGCACCTGTGAAGAGAGGAAAAGCTAAGAACTCTGTTCAAGGAAAGAAGAGAGACAATGTCTTGGGAAGAACCATGACCACACACAATGCATCAGTCTGTGTAAGGAAATCAAATATATAAAGAGTCTGAAAAACCAACCACTTACATAGTGGGTCAATGAATGTCCTTCTAAACATGTCTATTATTTTTAATTGATTTTTTTAAGAGGAAACATTGATTTGGTATTCCACTTATCTATGCATTCTTTAGTTGCATCTTGTATGAGCCCTGACCAGGGATCAAACACGCAACCTTAGCATATCGGGACGACACTAACCAACTGAGCTACCTGGGAAGGGGGCAAATATGTCTAAGCACTAACTCCAGCACATGTGTGTGTGACCTTACTTATTAGGAAGAGGAACTTTGCAAATGTAATTAGCATGAGTCCCCTGCCCAATGCTTATAAAGGAAAGGGAAATTAGAGACAGGGAAAAAGGCTGGGTGAGGGAGTTATGTGCTATAAACCAAGGCTGCTGGCTTATAGAAGGTAGGGAAGCAGGAGCCAACAGAAAGCAGGTCAAAGGCAAGGGACAGATTCTCCCTCAGAGCTTCCAAAAGGAATCGAACCTGCCAACACCCTGACTTTGTACATTCAGCCTCCAAAACCATGAGGGAATAAATTTCAGTTGTTTTAAGTCTCCCACTTTGTGGCAATTGATTCCAACAGCCCTAGGAAACTCATACAATTTATCTATATATGTAAAAGGCTAATATGCAGTGTCCCCTTGGGAGTTCGACCAAGAGACTGGGAGTTCGATCACTTGCTATGACATGCGCTGACCACCAGGGGGCAGTGTGAAACGAAGGAAGGCCCCGATCGTAGGCCAGGCCTAGGGACCCTACCCATGCACAAATTTCATACACCAGGCCTCTAGTTATAATTGCCTTCACAGATTTCACCCCACTCAAAGCAGGCCTTCTGATGGCAAATGGATTTCATGCGGTCAATGAAAATTATGTTAGAAACTAGAGGCCTGGTGCACAAAATTTGTGCACTGGGGGTAGGGGGGGGGGCGGGTGTCCCTCAGCCCAGCCTGCATCCTCTCCAATCTGAGACCCCTCGGGGGCAGTCGGACATCCCTCTCAATCCGGGACTGCTGGCTACCAACTGCTCGCCTGCCTGCCTGATCACCCCCTAACCACTCCCCTGCCAGCCTAATCGACGTCTAACTGCTCCCCTGCAGACCTGGTCCTCCCCAACTGCCCTCCCCTGCCGGCCATCTTTGTGCAAGGATGTGATGGTCAATTTGCATAGTACCTATTTATTAAATAGGATGTGAACCCTAAGGAGAAAAAAAGTCACTAACAAGGGGTCCTGGTGGCTAATTGAGTTCAAATTAAAACAAACAGAGCTTAGCAGCCTTTTCTGCACAGGGACCTCTCACACATACTACACTTCACAGAGAAGGTGGAGTTGTACTGCCTGCCTCTGGGCTAAAGTGCATGTCCCTATAAAGCAGTTCCTAGAATCCTATTTCAATCAATAAGATGGAAGCTTTCCCCCTCCAATTGGAGCTGTGCAGCTCCTGCCAATCAGCTCTATTCTGACCAATCAAGGACCAGGGGCAGGGACTTCTGTCCATATAAGCCAGCTCCCCTCAAAGCCAATCCAGCACTGGCCCGTCAATAAAAGGTTTGATATGGTGGGCTATTAAACATGTATAATCAGCCCTGGCCAGGTAACTCAGTTGGTTAGAGTATTGTCCCAATAAGCCAAGCTTGTGGATTCTATCCCAAGCCACAGCGCATACATGAAGCAACCACTGATATGTAAACAAGTGGAATGACAAATCGACATCTCTGAAATCAATAAATAAAATTTTAAAAGCCATGTGTAATTACAACTTCATAAGGCAGATGTCTGGGTTAAGTGATTCATTCAACAAATGCTTGAGCACCTACTGTGTGCTTGGCACCAACCATCCTAGGATCTGTGAAAAGTACAGATACCACAGATAATTCAGTGAACATTAGTTTCCCCACCTCTTCTATTTATTTTTAATCCCCACCCAAGGACATGTTTATTGATTTTAGAGAGGAAGAGAGAGAGAAACATCCATCAGCTGGCTCCCATAGCCACTCTGACCGGGGATGGAACCTGCAGTCCAGGTATATGCCCTGACCGGGAATCAAACCCACAACCTTTTTGGTATATGGGAAGGTGCTCCAAACAAGCCACCTACAAGGGCTCTTTGAAAAAAAAAAAAATTTCTATCCCCCCTCCCCCCACCTATTTCTAAAGGTGGGCAACTAGGGCTGCTGAAAACAGTCTTGACTAGCTCATTTAATACTTCTCACCTTCTAGGATGAAAAGATAGGCCTCCAGCCTCCAGTATTCTGACTATGCACCAATAGGTGCCCCATAAACACTACACTTATTAAAACCCAGGCAGGCAGCACCCACACCTCCATTTGAACTCTTCCCTTTGTTCTTGCACTTCCTATCATGTTTCTTCTGTTGAGAAGGCAACTATCTTTCCTCTCACAGAAACTCCAGGGGGGACAGGAATGCCTGAGGAGTCAGGTTGGCTGGGGGAGGGGGGGTGGCTAGAGCATAGGTTACCACCTTTCTGGGACACCCAGAAGTTAACTTTAAAGTTAGGACACACCCTAGCTGGTTTGGCTCAGTGGACAGAGCATTAGCCTGCGGGCCAGAGTCCCGGGTTTGATTCCGGTCAAGGGCACGTAACTCGGTTGCAGGCTCCTCCCAGGCCTAGGCCCAGGTAGGAGCCTGTGCAGGAGGCAACCAATCCGTGTGTTTCTCTCACACCGATATTTGTCTTTCCCTCTCTTCCACTTTCTCTAAAAAAATCAATGGAAAAATATCCTCGGATGAGGATTATAAAAAATAATAAAATAAAATAATATGGTTAGGACTCAATGCAGCTCCGAACTTCCAGGTGGTGCTCAACAAGGAGGTACCGCCTTCCTTCTTGTCCCAATACTGTTCCCCAACAGCCATTATTTCAAGAATCAAGTTAAAAATATTTGTCAACTTCTAGAACACAGACAGCACCTATGGCATACTTCCCCAAGATCTGAAATGCTCAGTGCTGGTGTTGCTCAGTGGGTGGAGCCCTGGGCCTCAAACTAATGAGTTTCAGGTTCAATTCGCAGTCCCCTGATCTATGTGTCTCTTTCACAGCTATGTTTATGTTTCTCTCTCTTAACTCCCTCCTCTCCCTTCCTTCTATTCTCTCTAAAAATAAATGGGAAAAATACCCTGGGGTGAGGATTAATAAACTGTACACACTTTTGTACTATGGCTTCTTTTTAATTAGCATAGTTACACCCTTTGTCTTAACCATTCTACTTCTGGAAATCCCACCCCACAATGCCCAGTCCACTTTGTAAGGGTCTGAACAACAAAATATACACTCCATACTCTGATACCCAAACCACTTATCTTTGCAGCCACATAATCAAACAAGTCTTTGCTCCCATTTGGAAGATGTGGAAAGTGAGACTCAAACAATTAAGTAGCTCAATGAGACAAACGGATAACCAGAAAACGGAAGAGCGGGGATTGTCTTCTTAAATACTATAAGGGCAGTTCTGTGCCCTCATTTATCATTGTTTCTTCTAGAGCAGAGCTTCTCCAACTTTTTCTTTATTTCACCTCTCTATAGAGTCTTTTAAAGCATCTTTTTTCCTAATCACCCCCTTGCCATGACATTTTAATGCCACAAATACATTGTATATCTGGTCATGCACTGTGATCCTTATGGAAGGCCACAAACCACTGTAATATCCATCAATGTTTTTGACACCCCCCCCCCCCCAAAAAACACCTTCTACCCCCTAGGGCAGTGATTGTGAACCTATGACACGCGTGTCAGAGGTCACACACGAACTCATTTTTTTGGTTGATTTTTCTTTGTTAAATGGCATTTAAATATATAAAATAAATATCAAAAATATAAATCTTTGTCTTACTATGGTTGCGAATATCAAAAAATTTCTATATGACACGGCACCAGAGTTAAGTTAGGGTTTTTCAAAATGCTGACACCCCGAGCTCAAAAGGTTCGCCATCACTGCCCTAGAGGATATTCCCTCATTGAGGCTAGGAAGGTGTGCCTCAGTGGTTGAGTGTCAACCTACGAACCAGGAAGTCACAGTTGATTCCTGGTCAGAGGACATGCCTGGGTTGCAGGCTCCATCCCAGTGGTGGGCATGCAGGAGGCAGCTGATCAATGATTCTCATCATTGATGTTTCTATCTCTCCCTCTCCCTTCCTCTCTGAACTAAAAGTATATTTAAAAAAAAATTCTCTCATTAAAAATGCAGGTTTCCTAAGACATTCTTAAACTGGGGTCCATGGAATTAGATAGGAAAAAAATTAATTTTCTTTTCACTAACCTGAACTAAAATTTAACATTTCTTTTAATTCTGAATGTAGAGAACATACCACAGTGTGTGTGTGTGTGTGTGTGTGTTGTGTGTGTGGTGGTGGGGAAGTACAAGGTATTTATTTTCAGTAATCTGAACCAAAATTTAATGTTTATTTTAATTATGAAAGTAGGGAACACGCCACAGTTGGGGGGCAGTGGAGGAGGGGGCAGCGAAAGGTACTTATTTTCAGTAACCTGCACTAAAATTCAGTGTTTCTGTTCATTATGAATGTAGGGAACACATACCACAGTGGTATCACAGAACCTGTGAGTTTGTTTCAACAGAAAACAGATTATTGTCATGGGGTGTTAAGGCTGTTGCATTACTGGAAATTCTAGAAATTACCTGACCAGCTGCGACATCTTACTGTGTTCATAAAGAAGCATGTGTCACTTTATCACAAATATTTTTGCTTTTGATAACTATTGCAATGCAGTTTATTTCCCGGTATTTCTATGCATTTCCTTTTATGTATTTAGTTTCGGTTTTGCAGGGCTCTATGGCACAAAAAAGGTTAAGCTCCCCTGCTCCAGAAGGATCTAACAGTTCCAGGAGTGATTTACGACCTGAATACCAGCTTGCCTTCACTGTATACACAGACTCGCCTCTTCTGTAGCCATACCAGCCACATCCCACTTGAATCTTAAAACAGCAGGAGCTCTGTTTGCTTGCGCAGTAAAAAGTACTTCTGCATCCAGACCACCATTGGCAAATACTGAAACCGTATTTGCCAAAGAGTGAGAGGACTGTTATGAACAATTGCTGGGCATGCTTAAGTGAACCCTTCCCAAAAGGAAAAAAAGCAAAGTCCAGAGGATTACAGAGCAAGTCAAGCTAACATCCTCCCACCCCACCCCCACTCCGAATTTTAGGAATGTTATCTCCCAGCATCTAGTTATCCAATAAGTTGGAAGAATGCAGTAAACCCAGCAGGGGTCTTAGATTCAATCACTGCCAAATGGAGAGAAAATACTCTTTCCATTGTATAGGAAGAAAAGCTCATCTACCAGAGGCCAATCAAATGCTGGAGATGAGAAAATGCTTCAAAAAAGAAAAAGTTTATCTTGAGAAGCATTGGGACTCAAGCTTATCTCCCCCCATCCCTATATTAAAGAACTACAATGAGTAGATTAAAGTACACAATATCTACTACCCTCCCCCACACGCAGGATAATTACCAAAAAACAAAAGGAAATTGAAAAGTCCTCAAGGACTGAGCCAGTTGAAAGTGCCTTTTTATCTGAATTCCACAATCTGAGAAACACTTAATAAGCCTTTAACTTCATTCATAGATGGCAAATTAGAGCAGTAATTAAGCTTCTACTTAATGGAGAGCTAAAAAAAATTGTTCCAAACAGTCTAGGATCAAAAATCAGGAACTCTGCTGAAAGCGGGGGGGATGGGGGGAAAGGGGGCAAAAGAATTAAAGGAGGTTGCAGAGCTGCTAGGGTGTGTGAGCACTGCTACCCACGCTTGACATTATAGAGATGTGATCCATTTTGCCCCAACTGGAGCTCATCTTTGAAGCAAATTTGTAACATTCATGCAGGCAGGAAACTTTTGTTGCCTCCTTCTCCAGGGCCCCCTAGAACAAAGCCTGACACAGGAACAAAATTATGGGGGGTGGGGGGTTGTCAAAAAATAAAAGAGCATGGTGGTGGCTGAGAAGCAGTTCTTGTCTGGATCTAGAGGCTTTTAAAAATGTTTGGGTACTTTTTTAAAAATAATCAAAAGTACAACAGAGGATGAAAAGGGGAACTTCTTGAACTCTCTCCCCCCATCATTTTTCCAGGGCAATAAAGACCAGAGCATCAAACCAAAAGCTTCCAGACGCACATCTCAGAAATAAAAAGGGAGGAGAGATGATCAAACTCAACCAGCCAAACACTCGCCATGGCCCCCTCATCAAAGGAACTGACAGAAAATTCCACCCCATAGCCAATTCCTCTTCAGACCAGGACAAACAGCCCTTGTAGCGAGGCTACAATCCAACAAGCCACGGCAGCCACGGGCACGCCATTTCCACTGGGAGCTGCCACTTACTCTCAGATGAGTAAAAATGAGAACTAAAGATAATGTGCTTACGGTCCCCAGCCTGGGGTCTGGCGTACAGTAAGCTGCAGATAAAAATGCAGAATTATCTCAATTGGAAGTTCAGCGCCATCTTGACAAAATAAGTAAATAAAAACAAAGACATGGTGATTCTGAACAATAGAATTACGGATCACATTCCCAGTGCAGTGAGCCCTCACAGTTGAAATGATCTAAACACGACACTTAACACCACTGTAGACAAGAACCCGAAAGCTCAGAGACACCAGGTGGGCCTCACAGGTTGCATCGCTGAAAGGCACACAAACCAGGCTGCAGCGCACATCTCTAAAACCTTACAACAAAGCCACCTTCACTGAAAAAGAGGAAGGGCCAACTCTGTCCTGCCTGTCCAACTCCCACAGGTGAGGAAGCCAGCAGAGGCTTGAATGGCCAGCTACCTGTGCAACAACCTCCCTAATGAACCAAAAGGGGTTGCCTCTCCCCACTCAGAAACACAGAAAGTCGGCTTCCAACATTAATGCTGCACACCCACACACGTCCCTCTCCCTCAATAAAGAGGGGAGCTCCCAAACGCCCGATTTTCAAAGTCCTCACTGGCCAATGTAGATCATTTCAGTTTAGGAACGGGGGCCAGGCAGTTCGGTGAAACTTGGGAATCTTAATCGTTGGAGGTTGTAATCCAGTTTCGCACAAAGGGCACTGGAAACTCTTTTGAGAAAATGCTAATTGTCCTGTGTGTAGCTGGAGTCCCCCCTGACCACCTGCAGATGTTTTGATCTGCTAATTGATCGCCAAACTTCATTTTCCTCCCTCAAAAAACGGTATTCTTTACAAGTGGGTCTCACATGGGCGCTGCAAAGAAAGACCGGCCCCATGTTAATTTTAAATTACACCTATCTGTATGTCTGCCTTCCTAATATAGCTATATCTGTATGTACTCAGATGCTAACAGGCGGCCCAAATGCGAAGTGCAGCCATTAACATGGACTGCTTGGGAAAACTGCCTTCTGTCCCGCGGTGGTACCTGGGACTCTGCAAACACAACCTAGGACCGAGGCATCCTTTCCAAGAATCCCAAAGACTTACAAACACCTGACACAGCCAGGGATCCCGCCGGCGACTGCCTGGAGTGCCCGGGGACGCCCATCCATCCTTGGCCCTGCCCAGCGCTCCCCATTCCCCCCCACCCCAACCCCGTCCCATCAGGTGAGAGCTGGTACCTGCGAGGGGATCGCCTCTCAGTGGAGCGCGCGGCTCGGGACTGGGCCTCCAGGGGGCGCCCGCGCGCAGCTCGGCGGCCGCTCGACCCCGCGCCGCCCGCTCCGACCCCGCTGATCAAGAGCAACCCCCCCTCGCCCCCCAATAATGAGGGAGTGCACGGCCGGGCCCGAGACCGCACAGCCCGGTGAACACTGCAAACTCCGGCCAGCCCCTCCCCGCAACAAGTTCCCCTAAAGGTGCCAACGCACCGGAGCCCCACCAGCGCGCGCTCACCCAAAATGAAGGGGGAGGGGAGGTCGGCGCAGGACGCGAGGGTCAGGGCAGGAGCGCCCTCCTCTCCGGAGGCGGCGGGCGGGCGCGGGGTTAACCCTTTTGTTCCAGGTGGGCCAGCGGCTTCCCCCACCCCCCAGGCACAGCGCGGCCACCCTCCTGGGACCTGGGGTGCTCGCGGCACGACCCTCAGGCACCCCAAAACGCACAGCCCGCCCCCTCCGAGAAGCCGATCTCTCTCATTTGCCCTGGAAAAAAATGTTATTTTGCAGGTAGTAGTAAGGGTTTATAGGAACCCACTCTATCGTTGGGAAAAGTCCTCATCCCCGCCCCGGAAAAAAAGAGGGCAGGAGCCTTAGAGGAGCGCCCGTCTTCCCACCCCGAGTTGCACCTCCGAGTGTCTGCGGGGCCGCACCCCCACCGGCGCGGGGCATGGGGAGCGGGGGGGGCCCGCCGCGCGGAGCTCCAGCCCACCCGCCCCCATGCGGGCGCCTGAAACTTATCAGGCGACAATTTGGCGGGCCGGGCGCAGAAGACAG
>NW_005871263.1:200857-217560 GCF_000147115.1 Myotis lucifugus | reverse complement strand
TCGTGAACGTTCTCTCTATTAAGATGCCATGCATTGATATAGTTGATACCCGCCCCCGCACGCCTCGTTCCTTTTTTATTTCTTTTGTGAACGCTGCATCTTTGCCCGCGACCCCCCGTCGCTTTCGGCAGGCACCAAGATGCTAGATGGGGGGGCGGTAAAAGAACTTTTTTTTCCCAGTTCTGTAAGTAGACGTCTTCCCCTGCATGCTCCTCGACATGGTGCGAGCATGGGGGCGCCCGCAGCGCCGCGGCGACTCGCCCGCTCCGCCGCCAGGTCCCGGCGTGGGGAAATTTACCCCCCTCCGGCCGGAACGCGCATGTCCCGGTAATTATTATTATCAATAATGCATTGCGATTTATCATGAGCCCTGACAGCTGATTGGCCTGGGTCCAAGACCTCAGAGATCATTTAAATAAGCCCTCATTGATCAGGGAGGGGCGAGGCATGCTGGGCTTTGTAGTCCGGCCCTGCAGGCGACAACGGCGTGTTCGTCCCGGGAGCGCAGCTAATTAGCATCCGCGCTCAGATTGGCTGGGTCGCGGGCGAAATCGGGGGGTGGGGTGGGGGGACCCCTTCCCTCCCCAGCGACCCGAATCCTTGGGGATAAATGAAAAAGAACTGTGCACCTATGAAAAAGCAGGGGGCTCCCGTGAAAGTTTCAGAACGAGCGTCCCGGATGAGTGTGCTCCAAAAACGACTTTTTGGAAGGCTGATACCCGCGCAAGTCGTGGAGGAAGGTCTTCTCGGTGGCTCCATATTTTTGGTTCCTCTTCCCAAAATTCAAAAAGCAAACCTAAAACCGAGATCGGACCCGTGTCCCCTGCCATCTTCTTTTGGGTTGAAATGTTTAAATGGAGTTTCGTGGTGCCTGAAGGATAATAAAAATGGTGGTGTATTCAACCTTCCCGCTCCATCTCAACTCACAAAGTGACCTTCGAGTTTCCGAATTTTCCGATAATTCCCTCACCACAATTTCTTTGCTTTAAATGATAAATAGCCCCCAGAATTCATAGTCACAAGGATTAGTTTGTTGTTATAATGCGACCTTGATTTTGTTTTGTTTTGTTTTTTAACTTTAAAATAACAGGGAACTAAATCTAGAAAGGGCAGATTAAAAAGGAGGACAGCCAGATAATATCAAAAGAGCAAGCCATTGCATTTTCCCCCCACAGCCATAAATGTCTGATAACATCATACTTACATATACTTTACATACTTTATCACATCACCCATGCAAGCACAGTGCTCTGGGCGTTACTAAACTAGTCATTATTGAATTTTTTTGCAATGTAGAAGTCATGGAAAAGGTATATATATAGTTCAAAGTGATTGTACCGTCCCAATATGGGGATAGTTGGCATTTTCTAAAATTGTATGTGTGAGTACAATATATATTATATTATATTATATTATATTTATTATATTTATTATATTTATTATATTGGATGCATATATGGCTATACAGTAAATCTCTGTATTTAATTCCATTAACTGCCTTGCACAATGTAAATACTTAATAGATGCTGAATAAATGCAAAATCTTCCACCTTCTAAGTCTTTGATGGGTGTTTCCATGACGCCTCTGGGCGTTTGTCTTTATTTGGAATTTACTTCATTAAGGGGCTGCAGCTATAAACCCTCCCTTCACATTTGTGCATTGCATTTTGTTGATTAGTTATTCATCAGGTTCCCAGCTTGTAAGCGTTTCTTGTAAGCTCATCAGGAATGCAAGCAAAATAGAATGTTGGGCTCAGAAGTATGTTCACCTGGGTGTTTGGACAACCCAAGGCAAAAAATAAATCAGCTTGATCATCTTTTTTATATTCGTGGCCATCAATAAAAACTCACTGAAGAAAGGAAAGTTAACCTCCAATGTTTGGTCTCCCCAAATGTTTTGTGTTGTTTTATGTAAGTCCCCTGAAGCAAAAAGGATAGAACTACAGTCAACAGCCGAAGTTGGAAAGGCAAGAATTTGGTTTAATAATACACGGAAGCCTTTAGAATTCTCATACTGAGTAATAAGGCCAATTAACGCCTGTCTTGCAGACTAATCTGCTTATATCCCCAGCACCTTTCCTGTGTAAGATAGTGCGGCAGGAGATGTAATTTACAGTCCACATGAGTGCACGGGAACTTTACAGCTCAAGAAATAGCAGTGGGCTTAAGGAAAACTTCATGGAAGAGATCATTGTTTGTACTTATTTATTTTAGTTGGTGATAGTTAAAACATGCTCACCATTTCTACTTAGAACAAGGTAATACAATTGTGCCACTGGAGTCTCCAAGTGATAATAATAATAATAATTGAAAATGCAATGCACAAATGTGGAGGAAGGGTTTATGGCTGCAGCTCCTTGCAATGAAGTTAACTCCAAATAAAGACAGAAACACCCATCAAAGACGTCCAAGGCTGAAGATTTCACATTTACTCAACATCTACTGGGTATTTACATTGTGCAAGGCAGTTAGTGGAATTAAATACATAGAGATGCACTGCATATATATCCAATATAAGATAATGTTGTACTCACACACAATTTTAGAGAATTTAAAATACCCCCATATTGGGATGATACAATCTCTTTGAACTATACACCTTTCCCATCATAGTCTGTGTTGCAAAAAATTCCAATAATGACAATAATAAAAAAAACCTGGAAAGACTCACTAAATGCACACTTTCTCGTTCAGTCTTCCTGGGGAGATCGGCATTGTTTTGTCCATTTTGCAAAATGAGGAAACTGAGGTTCAAAGATGTGAAGTGACTTAATTAGGAAGTGGCTGAGCCCGACTCCAAAATTCTTCCTGTCACCCCCCAAGCCCTGTCATCCTGCAGTAGCTCAATATAGATGAAATAGCTAAATAAGAAAATATTGTGGTAAAAGAAAACATGTGAAATGAAGCCTGCCCTAAGTTCTTCCTATAAACCCAGGGTCTGTAGAAACGAATTCTACGGATAAAGCTGAGGAGAGGTTTCCCTCAGGTGGAACCCTCCCATGAGTATCAGACCCAGAGAAGAGAGGGAGCATCTGAGATTGTGTTTCCCGGCATGCCATTAGTTTGGCTCAAATAAACTCATAAAAAAAAAAAAAAGAAAGAAAGAAAGAAAAGAAAAGATACAGTACAGCCCTAACCGGTTTGGCTCAGTGGATAGAGCGTCAGCCTGCGGACTCGGGGGAGGGGGAGGGGGGGGGTCCTAGGTTCGATTCCAGTCAGGGGCATGTGCCTTGGTTGCGGGCACATCCCCACTGGGGGGTGTGCAGGAGGCGGCTGATTGATGTTTCTCTCTCATCCGATGTTTCTAACTCTCTACCCCTCTCCCTTCCTCTCTGTAAAAAAATCAATAAAAAATATATTTAAAAAAAGATACAGTACACATTTTGAATCTACCTCCAACATATAATCAAAGGTCACTTTAAATTTATCATTTAATATTCCTTAAACCAAGAGACCTGGGTGGGACCAGAGATAGAAAATGAAAAAAAAAAAAACAACAGAAAAAGGATTTTATTAAACATTTTTGCTCGCTGACTAACTTTCTATAATCTGATCATTCTCACTGTTTGCCCCAGGCAGAAATTCACTTGTTATGCCTTTTAACAAGAAGTCTCTGAACACCGAAGTTTGTTCTGTTTGAGGTTATTTGGGATACATAACCTTTTTTCATCCTTACTAAAACTCACTTTTATTCCCATTTCACAGATGGGAAAACCAGCTCAGATCTGTCAGGACTTGCTGAATGTATGCATTCAGTAACTGTCCAGTTAAGGGATACAGTCTTAGTGAAACTCAGATCAAATCTTTCCACAAAGTCCCTCCCCTGCTCTGTCCTGCAGGGAATGTTCTTCCTCATCCAGATGAGGCCCTGCCTATTAGTGTTTATAGCACAGCTCAAAATGTATCATTACAGATTTAATTGTATATCCGTTTATCGCTGGTTGTTCACACTGTGGGCTCCATGGGGGCAGATGCCTTCACCACTGTGTCCCTAGCACTTGGTCGCAGTAACGGAACACAGAGATCACAGTAAATAACAATGAATCGATCAATCAATCAATGGCGAATGACTTTGGGGGCCTGAATAAAGTATTACAAGGCCACTACCATTGGTGGGAATGTACACTGGTACAGCCACTATGGAAAGCAATATGTCAGTTCCTCCAAAAGTTAAACATATGATCCAGTAATTCCACTTCTGAATATAGACCCAAAAGGATTGAAAGCAGGGACATAAGAGATACCTGAACACCCATGCTCATAGCAGCATTAGTCACAGGAGCCAAAAGGCGGAAGTAACCCAAGAGTCCACCCACAAGTGAATAAACAAAATGTGCTTTATACACACAATGGAATATTATTCAGCTTTAAAAATAAAAGAAATTCTAACACATGCTACAACATGGATGGGCCTGAGGATATTACGCTAATTGAAATAAGCCAGACACAGAAGGCAAACACTGTATGATTCCACTTACACTAGGGACCCAGATTAGTCAACTCATGGAGACAGAAAGTAGATGGTGGTCACCAAGGACTGCGTGGAGGAGGGAGTCACTTTTTAATGCAAGCATGTCAAACTCAAAGGCTAACTCGGGCCAAATAAACAAGGTTTAAGTGTATGTGGGCCGCAAAAAAGAAAAAAGCTTCAGTTTTCATAGAAACATAGGTTTATTTTGATAGAGACATGCTGAATACAAAGGGCTGAAATAAATAATTGTTAACATAAAATAATAGAACATTTTAATAAAGATATTTTTTCTTGAACATTAACTTACCAGACACTGAATAACTGCACAAATTAATAAGCCTAACGCAAATAAACCTATTTTTCTTGTTCTCCGAAAGCGAAATATTTCCTGTTGCGCAAACCAGACACGTCAGTCCAAGACTAATGACGTGGCCATCGGCTGCTAAAATATTCCCTGCTGCTATTAGTGGAGAGAAATGGTGCGCCTGCGCGTAAGGTGCGTAAGGGAAATGAATGCAACATGATTATAGTCATCAGTCATTAGCGAATGTTGTAGTTTGTTATTAATAATGATGTATAACAGAATATTATAAAAATTGTTACAAAATTTTATTAAATATGTTTCTTACATACCGTTATATTGGCTGGGCCGCAAAAATATTCGTTGTGGGCCGCATTCGGCCCGTGGGCCGGGAGTTTGACATGCTTGGTTTAATGGGAATGGAGTTTCAGTTATGTAAGATGAAAAGAGTTCTGGAAATTGAACCACAATTTGAATGTACTTAATACCACTGAGCAGTACAATGAAAGACAATTAAGATTGACCACAATTAGGGGGGAAAAGGAATGACAAACTGATGGTTGCCCAACTGTTTAAATTTATTGAAGATCATCAAACTGTATGCTTACAGTGGGTGAATTTTATGATATGTGAAGCCGTTTTTCAGAAGGCAATTAGCGATCTGGCTCTCCCTATCATTGAAAGGGCCATAATTAGGTGGATGGTTTTCCTATGTGGGCTTGAAAAGACCGAAGTGGCCAGGCTGGCATCCGTAAGTCATGATCTGCCCCTTTGGGTCTCTAAGTTTTCATGCCAGGAAGTGGCCCAACATGGTAACCACCGATGATTTAATTCGGGAAATGCATAAAGCATCGGCTTTTTCTCATGGAGCAACTCTTGGAGGCTATGGACTTTCATCGATTGGATAGCTGCCTGCCTCCCATGGAAGGCTTTATGTCTGGAAGGAACTCTTCAAATTCTAGAGATTTAGAAGTTGAGCTAAAATTGCTTGAAATCTTGCTTGTAATTCACTGGGAGTGCTTTATTATGGGGCCAAATGTCCACTTTTCCGAGTGTCCTGGCCCAGAGCCCTTCTGTTGGGGTGATTTATGGCTGCAAAGTCTGGCTAATTGCAACAGTCACCACTTAACTGACGATATCTACCCCCTCCACTTTGATATCTCTCTGCCCACAGCCATTTGATCAACCCCAAATTGGTATCGAACAATGTCTAGCTCCAATTCATCTTCTGAGTTGCCACTAATATATAGAAGCCCACCACTGTGTATTTAAATATATATATATATTCCAGCAAGTTCCTTCAAGCAGGAATGAATTGTCAGAAAATGAGAATTTTGGGGGCAGGTTCTTTAGTTGAAGACTAGGTGGATTAGGAATGAGAAAGTTGACGGGCCTGGCTTTTTTGCCCCTAAGTCACTTGATGAGCTCACTCTAGTCCACGCATATGGGTCTTTAGGTAACTCTGGGCACTCACACACTGGAGTGGAGGCTGGTTCTCTAAGTCCACAGCAGTTGTCCCCTCCCACACAGGGGACATTTGGCAATGTCTGGAGCCAGTTTTGGGTTGTCACAACTCAAGAGTGTTAATGATCCTTGGTAGGTAGAAGCCAGGGATCATGCTAACATCCTACACAGCCCCCACAACCAAGAATTATCTGACCCAAAATGTCAATAGTGCTGAAGCTCAGAAACCAGGTCTGTAGGCAATATGATTTCAAGGCCATATGAGCATCTACCTAGTATTGTTTTTTTTTTTTTAATATATTTTATTGATTTTTTACAGAGAGGAAGGGATAGAGATAGATAGTTAGAAACATCGATGGGAGAGAAACATCGATCAGCCGCCTCCTGCACATCTCCCACTGGGGATGTGCCCGCAACCAAGGTACATGCCCTTGACCGGAATCGAACCCGGGACCCCTCAGTCTGCAGGCCGACGCTGTATCCACTGAGCCAAACCGGTTTCGGCTAGTATTGTTTAATAGTAAGATACTTTCTAATAAAATGTTAAGTACTAAGTCACAATCTAATCCTCTTATCTTGTCCCCCGGAGCCTTGTTAACCTCCCCCAACTGAGTCAGACCCCTGCATTCTGGCCTTTCCTGCAAAGACTGAACAATCTTATTCACTCCTTGGGTTGATCTGAGTAATTTATTTGCTTCCTCTGACGATTAGAGAAAGATAACACTTTAGTGAATTTTCTTCTAATCTTTCTTCCATGAATATCATAACCTTTACATAATTGAGGTCAATTTGAAAGTACATTTTGGAGTTGTTTATTTCACTGAACATGATTTCAGAAGCCCTTTCCGTTGCATTAAACACACACACACACACACACACACACACACACACACACACATTGTAAATGTGTCTTATGTAATTTTTCACTCTGTGAATGAACCTTTCATTTACTTACCCAATCCTGTTATATATTTGAGTTGTTTTAGTATAGAGAATATTTCAATGAATTTGAAGGAAGGAATTTCTTTCCTTCAAGCCTCACATCCTGAGCCTTTCTGAAATGAATGTCGCTATCTCCCAAATTCACAGCCCTTCAAAAGCTTTTTTCAAATACCGTCTTATTCCTTCTGTAGGCTCTTGTGCAAGACACGAACCTCAGTAATGTGAGGGATCAAGCTGAATCGGTAGCCTCATAAACACGCTTATCAGGATGCTCACCTATTTCGTAACTGGGCAGGAGAAATGTATAGATTTTCAAAAGCAAGTTGAAGGTTCAATTGATTGAACAAATTTTTTCTGCTAAAACCGCTTCCATTTCTTTCCCTTTTGTGAGCAGTTCTGATGCCTCCTGTACTCATACATTTCTGGAGTGGCTCCCACAACCTTTCCTAAAAGTTTTCTCATGCTTTTTAAATTTTTAAACATTTTCTTGGGTTATCTACCACACACAGGTCCTGCATCCCCTCTCAAAAAAAGTGCCTATTCTGAACTTTATCTTAAAAAAATATATATATCCCCGAGAAGGCTCTTCTGTAAATTTGTCACAGCGTTCTTTATTATAACAAACCCCGGGAAGCTAAAAGCCCAGTGCGCAGGAGAGTTTACTGTCATAAATATCTATCTGTCTTGGCAGTGTAAATTATAATCGAAAATAAACTTGTCAGAGGACTCGAGCCGGCACACCAAACGTGAGACGGTTAGAGCGAGGCAATTAAGAACGTTAATTGGCACCGAGAGAAAAGCCACGGACCCGTCATTGTTAAGATAACCGGTCTATAAACACCTAAATGGATTTTGTGAAGGGGAAGAAAGGATCATCTTTTGACCATGAAAGGGAATAGAAAACGTCCTTTTCTTTGTTTGAACGTGTGGAGAGACTTTAACTTCTCTTCTCAGTTCAGACTCCCAAGTAAACAAATGACTTGGCCCTAGTCTGGTGGGCTGACAAAGAGAATGGGACGAGGCCCCAACATGGAGGGCAGGAGGGAGACCAAGAGGGCAGACAGGAAAGGGCAGAAGCTGAGGACGAAAAACAAGGGGGATGCAAACTGTAGGGGGTAAATAAAGACACCAAAAGAGAAGGGATGGATGCCTAGGAAACAGAACGAAAACTAGGCCCAGAGAGTAACAGGAAAGTTTTCAATCATTTCCCCTCCAGGTGATCTGAGAGTTAATTCCTTAAATCGGTGGTGTGGACAGCAGAGCGGGTGTGGCTCTTACCTTTGCAATGTCCGCCTGCCTTGTTTCTTCCCCAGGAAATGGGGGGACCAATCTCTATTTGTGGCATTTGCTGTGAAAATTAGAAGTGATTTACCTCAAGTCTCTGGCATAAAACTGGTGTTCAGGAAACATCTATTATTGTCATACAAATTACCACACGCTAGAGCAGGAATATTTATCGAAAGTTTCTCGTAATATTAAGTAGACTCAAACATACATGGTAGTTTTGGGGTCTCTCATTTTGCTTACTTGGTCATTTATTTGTTCATTCATCCATCCAACTAGTAATTATTTTGTCTGGAGCTAGGTGCTGAGAATTTCAGGATGAAAACCTTTAGTGCTCACAATCCAAATAAAAGCTGTCATTACCTCTCCCTTCTTTCCTTCCACTTGTGTTAAATGTCATATCACAGTGGCTCCTTACCAGATAGGCACCCAAATATCTATTAGGACATGTCAAAGATATAAAGAATAACTCAAAAGGAGCGACTAGTAGGATGCTTAAGAAAGTCTTAATTGTCCTGCACCCAAAAGTCTAAGAATGGAAATATTTAGATAGGCTTCATCATTTTTTAAAATACGTTTTCCTTCATTTTAGGGAGTGGGAGAGATAATTGCATATCCGTTTATCGCTTGTTTTTCACACCGTGGGCTCCATGAGGGCAGACGCCTTCACCATATGGTGATATTTGAAGCCTCCGGACTGGTTGGGATCATCTAGATCAGTGGTCGGCAAACTCATCAGTCAACAGAGCCAAATATCAACAGTACAACGATTGAAATTCTTTGAGAGCCAAATTTTTTCAACTTAAACTATATAGGTAGGTACATTGTTATTAACTTAATTAGGGTAGTCCTAAGGCTTAGGAAGAGCCACACTCAAGGGGCCAAAGAGCCGCATGTGGCTCGAGAGCCGCAGTTTGCCAACCACGGATTCTAGGTAGAGAAGGGAGATAAGGAAGAATCAATTGCAAGTATGAGGCCTGGGGAACTCCAAGTTTAAAGGAGAAAGTTGGGGAACTTACAGAGGTGACTGAGAAGCCAGAAGGACCAAGAGAGAGAGCTACCCAAGAAGCCGAGACAGGAAAGTGCTTCATAGGGAGGAACCCACCATCTGAACCGGCTGCTGCTGATTCCGGGAAGACAAGCACAGAGGTGTGACTGTTGGGTGGGGTAACACAGGGATGGCGCGTCGTCAGGAGAGACTTCAGTGGAGCCGTGGGGCACATGCTGAATGGAGAGGGTTAAAAAAAGTTGGATGGAAGTGGTGAGTAGGGTCAACTCCTTTGAAGATGCTTCTTGGTGATTGGGGGAGAAAGGGGTAGAGTGGGGCAGGAAGGAGAACTTCGGGGGGAATATGAGTTTAAGGGGAGACATGATAGCAGGTGTCGGATGATGCTAGAAAGGCTCCGAGGGAAGAGGCATTGCTGATAATGGAGGAGAGAAAAGGAAGGATTACAGAGCGATGATCTTAAGAAGGTGGGAAGGGGTAGGGTGCTGGTAACATACCATTCATTATAACAGCAGGGAAGGAGAATGTTTGGGTGCAGGTCAAGACCAGGAAGTTGATTTAGCTTGATTGCATCTATTATGTCACCGAATTTAAAAGAGGAGTAAGGAAGGGGTGGACTGTCTTCCAGGAGAGAAGATGGAGAAGGGAGGAAAATGCTGCATGTGGAGCTGGGCCCATGTGGGTGCTCGTGCATTTAAAGAGAAGCCAGTTCGCATGGTGTGTGTTTTTCCCAGCCCCCTTCAGCTGTTCCCCTGCAGGTGTGGGATGGGCTAAGGGTTGGATTTAACCTGGAATGGGGTTTAGCCAGACAGGTGGACAGAGGAAGAAAGGAGCCAGGGCATTCAGGGTGAACGTGAGGGAGTATGGTGGAGCAGGAAACCACATCTGGTCAGAGGTGGTAGGATGGGAAGGGGGTGAGAAGAGTGAAGCAATGATATAGTCAGTAAGTGTGGAGGTTATGGGAAGGTCAAGGAACCGGTGGACTTGAGGTCCCAAAGAGACTGAGCAGAAAAATACTGAGCAATGGTTGGAGGGAGTGCTTGAAGCTGAGGTGGTGGAGGTGATGTCGTCACTGGAAACCAAGAGCCTGAGCTTGGGAGGTGTGTGCTAAGACAGTGTGGGCAAGATCCCTAAAGGGGAGGCGGTCAAGGGACTGAGCGGCCAGGAATCAAAAGGATCATCTTCAAAGACATGCAAACTGTCAAGTCATTATAGGCGAATGAGAGACTGAATCAGGACACAAAACCTCTAAGAACTGTGGGGCAAGATCTCAGGAACCCACAGGGGATGCAACAAGGAGGGGGTATGGATAGGAAACCCTGAATTCTGGATCTCCAAAGGCTGAACATTGGAGGAAAAGAAACAAGGAGCTCACCGAGCCCTGTCCAGGCTGGGGGGCTGGGCGGCAGGAGAAACAGCCGCTGCTTGAGCAGCTTGGGGAGAAGCAGAGTCCCCAGGGAGAACAGGGTCAGTTACAGCTCACAGATGCAGGGACCTTCAGAGGAAAGGGTGAGCGTAGAGATTTTGCTACAAGGGGCCAGAAGGCACTGGGGAAATGTTGGGGGCTTGGGGTGTGTGTGTGTGTGTGTGTGTAAATTGGGTCAGATAACTAACAGGGTTTATGGGATTGCTTATGTAGGACCAGGCACTGTTCTAATCACAGTGCGTGCATGTAATCATTTACCCTGTGGTGTAATTACTATTATTATCTTACTCGTTTTCCAGGTGAGGAGATTGAGGTGCAGAAAGGTAAGTGACATGCCCAAGGTCTCATAGGGTGCAGGCCAACATTCAGAGCTAAGCAGCTCCCTCAGGACCATACTGACCAACCATAGCCTGGAGCCAACGCCAGCCTGCCATTCCTTTTTGTATGACCTGCAGGCTAAGAAAGGGCTGTACAGATGAACATTCACCATCTACTTGGTAAGAAACACTGACTTTGAACCCCAATCCATAAAATGTTACCTACAAAAGAATTCCATTTTTCTCATCAGTAGACCTGATTTAGAAAAAAAATTATAATAAATTATTACCATATTTTGTACTTCATCAGTTGAAAGTTTTTCCCCCTCTTATATAAGGATCTACATAATACCCTCAGTTTTTCCTCTTGGCCCCCAAACTCTAAAATATACCCATCTGGTCCTTTACAGAAAAAAATTGGTGATCTCTGGACTATATTCAAACATCTCTCTCAGTGACAGTTGTTGTTGCTGATGTTATTATTATCACTGGCACCTCATTCATAGGACTTAAAAATGGCCTGGCTGTAAGTCCAGCCTGGAGGTGTCTCCCAAAAGATATTAGGTAAATATTAGCTATTGAATGAATGAGCGAATGAATGAAAGAGTGGGTGGGAAAAGGGGGAAAAGGAGGAAGATAGTCGTGGGTGTAGTTGAAATTGATAGTATCTTTTATCCAGACAGAGCCTATCAGGAAGGGGTGAGTCGGAAGCAGTGAGTTTAGTTTCAGAAATGTGGCGGAGGAAAGAGTCGATTGGGTCACCATAAAGCCGGGGTATGCCAGCTGAATCTGAGCGAATCCGGCCTTGTCCTCTGTGTCCGACCCCTGACAGAGACCCCATGGCTATGCAGAAAGCCCTGTATACCTCTGGGATGTTTGTATAGGAATCTAGATGTGTGTGTGATTGGGGGTGATGGAGAAGGTTCTGGAGAGCTAGTCCCCTGGGAAGAGTTTATCAGGAAAGACCAGTATTGACTGGGTTCCAACTAAATTTGATACAATGTATGGAGCCCTTATGTAATTATCCTCACAATTTTGAGAAACAGGCATTATTACTCCCATTTTACAGATGTGGAAACTGAGACTGGGAAAAGCTGTGTCCTGTCCCAGGGCACACACCTCCAAGCAGCAACTGCAGACTCTGTATCAGCCTGTCTGACTGCGGGACACCCATTTGCTTCTTCATACAACCCCCCAGGCAGGCAAGGTTCTAGGCCCAGGACTTGGCAATGAAGCCCAAGCTACCTCTTGGAGCTCCCAGCCCAGTGAGTAAACAAGACACAAATAAAACAAATGCAGACTGTGTATGAGTCAGGGCACAATATTGAGAGACTGACTGGAGGTGGATGTACATGGGTGACCACTAGGAGCTGAGATGAAGAATGTTCTGGAAAACAGCAAGGACCTTAAGGCAGGAATGAACTGGGAGAGTCTGAGGATCAGAAATATGGAAGGTCTAGAAGGTCCAACCAAGAAGAGGGCAACTTCCTACACCCTCGGGGAGACCCTGGCTCAGCCTTGGAGAAAGTCGGGCTCAGGGGTTAGGTGTTTTGGGGTCAGAGGTTCCACCTTTACCAGCTGGGCAATGGTCAGCACTCTCCCCGCCTCAGCTCTGACAGCCGTGAAGTGGGAGGGGCAGGATGTTCCGTTGCGAGGATTAAATGAGATTGTGCGTTACGTTGGGGAGATGACGCGCCCAACACTCACACTAGCTGAGGGAGAGAACGCCTGTCCTGGCAACGGAAGTGCCCCAGGCAAAGGACCTCCTTGCCCTTCAATGATCTTGATCAGAGTTTTGAGAAAGGCTGAGAGCTGGCTCAGACTGGTCTCCTTTGGGATCGGTCTTTCTTTTGTTATTTATAATAATTCTTCCAATACCGTTTTTTCCTCTTTTTTTCGGTTTGTTTTGTTTTTGGCCCCGAGGTCTCGCTGGTTACAGGAGAATAACCCATGTTGAAATGAATTGCTCAATTGTTGGGAAAACATAATACCTGCCCTTTTTTATTGCAACATAGTGGCCAAGACTTTGAACATGTCACCTGTGGACAGGGGCCCTTCCTGAACTCAAGGGCTCATCCTCTTAGTTGTGTGACCCACGAATAGGTTCCCGGGACGATGGAGCATCTGACACCAGAAGCCAAATTTGGTGTGTTTTTCTGGGAGAAGGTTCGTAGCTTTCCTTGGATTCTCAGAGGGGCTTTGCGCCCATATCCCACCATCCTAACTCTAAACCCCAGCTCAGGGTTTCTTCACCTCTGCACTGTTGACATTTGGGAGCAGGTAATTCTTTGCTGTGGGTCTGCCCTGCACTTTATGGGATGTTTAGCAGCATCCCTGGCTTCTACCCACTAGATCCAGTAGCACCCCCATCCCAGTATGAAAACCCAAAATGTCTCCAGACATTGGCAGAATTGTTCCTGGTTGAGAACGGCATATTTACACTGAGTGGCCAGATTATTATGACCACCTGACGTTTGTAGGCACATTAGCTATAATTTCGCGCTGAAGTTGCTAGAGGGCCAGACCATTATAAACGTCTGAATAGCACAACATACCTAAGTATTGTTGCTGATCAAGTTCATCCTATCATGTTGATGGCGTATCCCAATGGAGATGGCTTCTTCCAACAAGACAATGCGCCATGCCACGGTGCTTGTATTGTGCAGGAGTGGTTTCAAGAACATGAGGGAGACTTTACCTTGCTTAGGTGGCCCCCACAATCACCAGATCTCAATCCAATTGGGCATTTGTGGGACGAAGTTAAAAGAGCCATCAGGCAGCTGGTTCCACAACCATCAAGTCTCACAGAACTGGACAGTGCTATTCATCAGGCATGGTGTCAGATTCCTCGCATCACCTTTCAACATCTCGTGGAGTCAATGCCAAGAAGAATCGCCGCAGTATTGAAGGCAAAAGGTGGCCCAACAAAGTACTGATGGGGTGGTCATAATAATCTGGCCACTCAGAATATATATGTAATTGATTTCAGAGAGGAAGGGAGAGGGAGAGAGAAACATCAATAATGAGAGAGAATCATTGATTGGCTGCCTCCTGCATGGCCCCCACTGGGGATCGAGCCCTTGACTCCTACATGTGCACTGACCGGGAATTGAACCGTGACCTCCTGGTTCACTGAGCCACACCGGCCGGGCAAGAGAACCTCTGCCCTTGATTTCAGGCCCACTGCTTATGCAAGATGTCAGCAGTGGCCTGTCCCCTTCCTGTGGAGTCCCCTTCCTGTGTGATGAAGGGAGTGGGATGGAGACTGGGAGTGTCAGGGTCGGGTGGAGAAGAGCAGCTAGTCAGATTTCTGAGGACATGTGAGACAAGGTAGGAGAAAGGGAAGTGGGTTTAATTTGGAATGTGCATCTGAGGTTTTGGAATGTGCATCTGAGTTGGGCAGAATCTGAGTCTACAGAGTATGTCAAAGAAAGACCCTACAAGGAAGGGTGAGAAGAGCAGTGGCTGATTGGGCAGAAATATCAGAAAATTCTACCCCTGGTCGGGTAACTCAGTTGGTTAGAGGGCCATCCAATATGCCAAGGTTGCAGGTTTGATCCCTGGTCAGGGCACAAACAAGAGTCAACCAGTGAATGCGTAACAAATTGATGTTTCTCTCTCTCTCAAATCAATAGATAAAATTGTTTTTAAAATCCCAGAGTAAGCAAGAAAGGAGGAAGAAGAGGGTGGGTGGTACCTCCTACTCTACCGTTCTACAGATGAGCAACAAAGGCACTGACGGTTAAAGTGACCTTCCAGATTCCCTCCTGGAAGCTGGGAAGTGGCAGTCTGCACCTGAACCCAGACCCGCCACCTTGTATTTCCAGACTCACCAACAGGTAGCAAGTACCCACGTCTTCCCTTGGCGTTAGGCATGGTTGTCACCAGGCACCTAAACTGACTGGTTTCTGAGCCAGAAAATCCAGGGAAGCATCCCAAGTGGAGTTTCAGGCGTGTCCCCAGGTGAGAAAAAATCTCTTTCTAGGATTTCAGGACTCGGAGATCCTTTTGTTATGCTTATATTTCAGTGTTCTCCGGGTTATTTCTGTCCCCTCCCCTCTTCCTCTATTATTTTATTCCTTTAGTGTTTCTGCTAGAGGTCTGCAGGGTGTGGCTGAAAAAAAAATCTCAGCTGGAGGCCTGTTGCTCAGTGTATCAGGTGACTTAATATTGTGATACTCATTTCTTGGTAAAAGTTTTTGAGCGCTTTTCATGTGTAAATGAAGCTCTTCCGTTTGGTTAATCCACACCTGAGGGTATTTTTTCCCCATTGCTTTTGCAGGGGCGGGGAGTGGGGAGAGAGGGATTGGTTGCTTCCCACACATGCCCCCACAGTGGCGAACCTGCAACCCAGGTATGTACCCTTGACCAGGAATCGAACCTGTGACTGTTGGGTATCAGGCCGACACTCTACCACTGAGCGACACCTGCCAGGGCTGAAGCTAGTGATTTTTAACCTGAGGTCCAAGGTCTGGGGATGGGCCCTGAACCCTTTGCCCCTGAATGACAGATTTTGTGCAGACCTGCATGTTCTTTCATTATCTCCCTACTTTCAGGCCCACGTCTCCAGCAGCCTCATTTCAGACCTTCTCCCAGACCACAAGGCTTCGCACCTTCCTGCCCAAACACTCTGCTTCCCCAATCTAGGGAGTGACTCCAATTTGATCCCTCGCTCAGGCATCTTGTCTTTGGTCAGTCTCCCCATCCTCCCTGTCCAGGTCGGGCTCCCTCACACACGCCCGTGAAGCTGGCTGCCTCTCCCCTAGCATTTATCACGGTTATAATTTGTTTGATTTGTGAGGTTATTTGACTGCAGGTGCTCCCTGAGGAGGAGCCGCATCCACTTTACCCAATCTTGTTTTTTTTTTTAAATAATTAAATCTTTATTGTTCAGATTATTACATTTGTTCCTCTTTTTTCCCCCCATAACTCCCCTCCTCCCAGTTCCCACCCCACCCTCCGCCCTCACTCCCCACCCACTGTCCTCATCCATAGGTGCATGATTTTTGTCCAGTCTCTTCCCGCATCTCCCACACCCCTTTCCCCCCCCAAGCATAGTCAGTCCATTCCCTTTCTATGTCCCTGATTCTATTATAATCACCAGTTCATTCTGTTCATCAGATTATTTATTCACTTGATTCTTAGATTCACTTGTTGATAGATGCGTATTTGTTGTTCATAATTTGTATCTTTACCTTTTTCTTCTTCTTCCTCTTCTTAAAGGATACCTTTCAGCATTTCATATAATACTGGTTTGGTGGTGATGAACTCCTTTAGCTTTTCCTTATCTGTGAAGCTCTTTATCTGACCTTCAATTCTGAATGATAGCTCTGCTGGATAAAGTACTCTTGGTTGTAGGTTCTTGGTATTCATCACTTTGAATATTTCTTGCCACTCCCTTCTGGCCTGCATAGTTTCTGTTGAGAAATCAGCTGACAGTCGTATGGGTACTCCCTTGTAGGTAACTGAGTTTCTTTCTCTTGCTGCTTTTA
>NW_005871263.1:199171-200246 GCF_000147115.1 Myotis lucifugus | reverse complement strand
AGAATGGCTTTCGGTGTTAGGACCCAATTACCGGAGGTAGACACTCTGGTGCACCCCTTGTGGTCTATTGTACAGTCTGTAGTTAAGCCTTAATTGTTGTAGGTAATTACTACTGACCTCCAGACCAACTGGCTGTGAGAATCAGCTGTGTCTGCAGTGGGAGAACTTCTATCCTCTAGGGGAGGTGCTAATCTAGCCTTAGCCTGAGGCTATCTGGCAAAATGGCTCTGTGCAGGGCTTGGGCGGGGCGGGTCCCACGGGATCAACAGGGCGGAGGAGGGAGCAGTTATGGCTGCTCTCAGTCCGTCCCTAGGGGCTCTGCCTCTCTGTCCCAGCAACCGCTGCAAACCTCGGAGGGACCGAAGCCAGACAGTCCCGCTTCTCCCGTTTGAGTCTGGGTCCCTAGAGACTCGCCCGGATCTGGAGCTCAGAGTCTGAGGCTCCTTCCCGATTGAAACAGACAACCGCGCCCTCAGCCACCAGCCCGTGCCGCTCGCACTCCGCACCTTAGTATTTTACTTCAGCACTGCACCTCCTCTGATTCTCGGTTTCTCCTAGTTGTAGAACTTCCACTCAGCCAGCCTTCCTGTGGTTCTGGATGATGTCCGTTCCGTCTTTTAGTTGTATTTTTGAAGTGGTTGTTCGAGGCAGCAAACTCCGGCGTTAACCTATGCCGCCATCTTGGTTTCTCCACTTTACCCAATCTTGTATCCCCAGTACCTGGTGTAATGCCAGGCACCAAGCAAGTACCCAGCCTATGGCTGTTGGGCATTTTCATGTATCAGAACCATGTCTCAGGCTGAGCTCCAGATCTGAAGACTGAGGTTCAAGACACAACATCAGTACCTATTATTGGACCCAAACTCAGGCCGTCCACATATGCTACTGCGTAAACCATTTTTCTAAGAATGGCCTTCATTTCTGTATGTGGTGTTAGAGAGAGGTTAAGCCTGCTCTCTGGAATCAGACTGCCTGGACTCTGTGTGCTGGCTGTGTGGCCCAGACAGTTGGTTCACTCCCTCTTGGGCCTCATGTTACCTATCTATAAAATGGGACATAACACATGCATTGAACA
>NW_005871263.1:195989-199071 GCF_000147115.1 Myotis lucifugus | reverse complement strand
GGGACTGTGTTCACTGCTCCTGTGACATCTGGTTTCTATTGGCTTCGCACTAGGGAGCAAAGGCTGGAGATGACGTCGGGGAGAGTGAGTTGGGGATACCCAGCTCCTTGGTGTGGCAATGGCTGTGTCCCTCTGCGGAAGGGCACAGCCCCTGTGCGCTGGCCTCTCCTACGGGCTCTTGCCAGGCTCTAGATCACCACACCGCCCCCCGCCCCTTCCCCCCCCCCCCCCGCTTTTTCAGGGCTAGAGGAGGTCAGGCAGCCCTGAGGGTGGGGGTCCCAGAGTGCTTCACCACTCCTACGGTTTCTTTTGTAAATACCCCTTTATGCACCTCTCCTCAGTTACCCTGTTGGACTGAACCTTGTCATTCTCACCAGGACCCTGGATGGACCCACTTACTAATGTCATCTTATGGTTAGAAATAAAATCTCATAGCAGCTTGAGCCTCTGTATTGTGGTGGCTTCCTGTCCCAGGGGAAGGTAATTTGTACAAGCTCAAAGTTGTAGCCAAAAAAAAAAAAAATTTAATATCTAAGAGCTGTCTTTTACATATGAGGCACTAGAGGTGCAAGCTCTGCATGATTTTGACTGTCCAGCAAAACATCTATTTCAGCACAGAAGATAGACAATTCAGTAAGAAACCCTAATACAGGAGGAACATGGCTACCCGTTAAAAGTATCGGCATGGCCCGGCCAGTGTGCTCAGTGGTTGAGCACTGACCCGTGAACCAAGAGGTCACTGGTTCGATTCCCAGTCAGGGCACATGTTTGATTCTGGGGTTCAATCCCCAGTCGGGGGCATGCAGGAAGCAGCCGATCAATGATGTTTCTCTTTCATCATTGATGTTTTTCTCTCTCTCTCTCCCTCTCCCTTTCTCTCTCTAAAAACCAATTTAAAAATATATTTTAAAATTGTTTCTTTGAAATAAAAAAGTATTGGCATGCAAGTTTTCTAGGGCTGCTCTAACAAACCAGGGGCTTAAACAATAACGCATCATCTCACAGTTCTGGAGACTAGAAGCCCAAGATCAAGGTGTCGGTGGGGTTGGTTCCTTCTGAGGGCTGTGAGGGAGGGATCCAGTCCAGGGCTCTCTCCTTGGCTTGCAGACGGCCGTCTTCTCCCTGTGTCTCCTCACATTGTCTTCCATCTAATCTGTCGGTATCTAAATTTCCCCCATATGACATTAGTCATATTGGGTTAGGGCCCACCTAATGACCTCAGTTTACCTTCACTAGAAAGTCTTTCAATAGAAAGATTCTATTTCCAAATAGGGTCCCATTCTGTGGTACTAGATGGAGGACTATAACCTATCTTTACTGGGGGACATAATTTAACCCATTACTGACTTCAATATCCATGAGTTCAAATCCAGGCTGGGTCACCTTGGACAGATTATTTAAACTGTTCAGTGTTTCTATGTCATCATCTGAAAAATGGAGATAACATTGCCACAATCGCTTTGCAGGGTGATGGAGAGGATGCTGTGGAACACTGTGTGGGAGAATGCTGAGTGAGTGTAGGCTTTTACCATGACGAATGCTGAAGTGGTAGACTCCTGGGTGCTGTCCCATTTGGACATCCATAGGCACCTCAAATTCCCCCCCACTGAATTGGCTCCTCTTCCAGTCTTACCCGTCATGGAAAACGGTACCCCTAACAACCCAGTTGCTCAACCATCACGATTCCTCTCGGGTCACCTTCCCCATTTCACTCCATCGATGAGCCCGATCCGTATTCATCCAGGGTCACTTGATATCTCAATCTATTTGCTTCTTTCCATCTGTACCAGGTAGATCTCAGAACAAGTCACCACCATGCTCTCTTGGACACTCTCTTAAACAAAGCAGTGACCTCCTAACTGGTCTTCCTCTCTCCTCTGGAAACCATCTTCTCTATAGGACCCAAAGGGATTATTTATTTAAATTTTAAATTGAAGCTGTTACTTTGATACACTTATATATTGTAATATGATTGCAGTTGACATGATATTTATCACATTGCACTTGTTAGTACAATATTATTGTCTATATTCATTATACTATGCATTTGATTTCTATGGCTTATTCACTACTTGTTACAAGTTGGTACCCTTAAACACCATCAATCTTGTCTACTCTGCCACTTCCTGGTTATCACCTTTTACTAGTTTGTTGTTGTTGTTGTTGTTAATCGTCATTGGAGGATATTTTTCCATTGATTTTTAGAGAGAGTGGAAGGAAGGAGGAAAGACAGAAAGACAGAAACATTGATGTGAGAGAGACATATTGATTGGTTGCCTCCCACATGCACCCAGACTGGGGCTGGGGATTGACCCTGCAACCGAGGTATGTGCCCTTGACCAGAATCAAATCGGAGACCCTTCAGGCTGAGAGCTGACGCTCTAACCACTGAGAAAACTAGGGCTGTTTTGGTGTTTTCTACAGGTTTGATTTTTTTTTAGATTCCACCTATAAGTGATATCACACAATCCTTGTTCTTCTCTGACTAATCTTGCTTAGCACACATAATGTGTTTAAGAGCCATCCCTGTTGTCGCAAATGGCAGGCTATACTCCTTTCTCATGGCTGAACGATATTCTATTGTGTATAAGCGCCACGTCATTCATCTGTTCATTCGTTGGTGAGTATTTGGTGTTGTTTTCATTCTTGGCTATTGTGAATAATGCTTTGATAACCATGGAGTGTATATCTCATCAAAATCCTGTTTTCGAGAAACCAAGATGGTGGCATAGGTAAACACCGGAGATTGCTGCCTCGCACAACCACTTCAAAAATACAACTAAAAGACATAACAGACATCATCCAGAACCACAGGAAGGCTGGCTGAGTGGGAATTCTACAACTAGAAGGAAAGAGAAAAGCATACCAAGACTCAGAGGAGGTGCGGTGCTGAAGTAAATACAAAGGTGCGGAGGTGCATGAGGAGAGGGCTGGTGGCTGAGGACACGATTGTCTTTTTCAATCGGGAGGGAGTCACAGGCTCTGAGCTCCAGTTCCGGGCAAGTCTTTGGAGACCCAGACTCATACGGGAGAACGGGACTGTCTGGCATCGGTCGGAACTCAAGGGCAGCTTTCTCTCGGA
>NW_005871263.1:179622-194939 GCF_000147115.1 Myotis lucifugus | reverse complement strand
CCAGAAACTTCCTCTTCTGGAGAAGAAATTAGCTTTCAAGTGCGGCAAGCGCAAATATCCAATCTAAAGGGATTCAAATGTGGCTCCCCACCAGGTCACTTCATCATTATATGCCAAGAGCAAGAGACAAAAGAGAGATTCCTAAAAGAGGCAGAGAGAACGACATTCATTTCCTTACAAGGGAGTACCCATAAGATTCTCAGCTTATTTTCTCACCAGACACTTGCCAGCCCGAGAGGGGATCGGCAAGAAATTTCAAAAGTGCTGAATCCCAAGAATCCTACACCCAAGATTACTTTATCCAGCTAAGCTATCATTCAGAATTGAAGGTCAGATAAAGAGCTTCACAGATAAGAAAAAGCTAAAGGAGTTCATCACCACCAAACCAGTATCATATGAAATGCTGAAGGGTATCCTTTAAGAAGAGGAAGAAGAAAAAGGTAAAGATACAAATTATATAACAACAAATGCACATCTATCAACAAGTGAATCTAAAAATCAAGTGAATAAATAATCTGATGAACAGTATGAACTGGTGATTATAATAGAATCGGGGACATAGGGAATGGACTGACTATTCTTGCGGGGGGGGGGGGGTGGGAATGGGTGTGGGAGATGCGGGAAGAGATTGGACAATAATCGTGCACCTATGGATGAGGACAGTGGGTGGGGAGTGAGGGCGGAGGGTGGGGTGGGAACTGAGTGGAGGGGAGTTATGGTGGGAAAAAAGAGGAACCAATGTAATAATCTGAACAATAAAGATTTAATTTTAAAAAAAGAAGAAACCAAAAAACGACCCGGCGGTCCCGCTCCCGGGCTCCGAGGCTATGGCCGGGAGCGGGTGGCTGGCGCTGCGGACGATGCCCGGGCTTGGCTGGGTGCGGGGCTCTGGCCCCGCAGTGCTGAGGCGCCTGCAGGATGCGGCTGTGGTGTGGCCCGGCTTCCTGAGCGGGGTGGAGGAAGAGACGCTGACGCGCGAGCTGGAACCGGAGCTACGCCGCTGCCGCTACGAGTTCGACCACTGGGACGCGGCCATCCATGGCTTCCGAGAGACAGAAAAGTCTCGCTGGTCAGAGGCAAGCCGGGCCATCCTGCAGCGTGTTCAGGCAGCCGCCTTTGGCCCAGGCCAGACCCTGCTGTCCTCAGTGCACGTGCTGGACCTGGAACCTCGGGGCTACATCAAGCCACACGTTGACAGCATCAAGTTCTGCAGAACCACCATCGCTGGCCTGTCCCTGCTGTCTACCAGTGTCATGCGGCTGGTACACACCCAGGAGCCTGGGGAGTGGCTAGAACTCTTGCTGGAGCCATGCTCACTGTACATCCTTAGAGACTCTGCCCGTTATGACTTCTCCCATGAGATCTTTCGGGATGAAGAGTCCTTTTTTGGGAAACTTCGGGTTCCCCGAGGCCGACGCATCTCCGTGATCTGCCGCTCCCTCCCTGAGGGGGTAGGACCAGAGGAGCCTGGGCAGCCACCCCCAGCCTGCTGACCCCCAGGCCCTTTGCCCAGCTTCTCAGGGACACTGTTTGTGAATAAAGCTAGGAAATGGACAAGGTGAAAAAATAAAAATAAAAAAAAATAAAAAAAAGAAGAAACCAAAAAAAAATATTGTTTTCATAGCCTTTGGGGTAAATAGCCAGAAGCTGAATTGCTGGAGGGTATAGACATCTAGGAAACTCCATATGGTTTTCCATAGTAGTTGGACCAATTTACATTCCTATCAACATTATATAAGGGATCTTTTAAAAACATAGATCCCATCATGTCTTTCCCTGCTTAGAGCACCTAAAGGTTTTCCATTGAAATTAGAACAAAATCTATAAGTCCTTGCTCTGGCTTCCCAGACCACCTTGAGCTGGTCTCTGCCTGCTTCTCCAGCATTACCTCCTACCACTCAGCCCCTCGATCACGACATCTCGGCCAGGTGGGCCTTCTGCCTCTTCCTCCAATGTAACCAGCAGAGCCAGCCTCAGGGCCTTCGCACTTGCTGTTCCCTCTTCTGGAATGCCCTTCCCAGAACTTTGGCTTTCTCCCCACTTCACTGGGGTTTCTGCTCAAGCATGACCTCATCCTAGATTATGTTGGTTCTCCTACTCCCTCAACACTTTAATTGCATTATTTTATATGATTGTCCTCATAGCACTATCCAGCCTCAGGAGTGTTCATACTTATGTACTTGTTTGTTTGCCTATCGTCTGCCTGTGTCATCAGAATGCAATTTCTCTATCTGATAGATGAGAAAAGTGCCTGGCACTTCACAGGCATCGAGTAAGTCTGTGGGGAGACGGAGGGGAACAAATACAAAATCATATGCCCTTCTCCTCCCTCCCCGCGTCCCTCACCTGAACAAAACCACCAGCAGAGGAAACAACGGGCTGTCGAGATGCCGGCTTTGGAAAGAGGTTCAGGGCTGGGAGTCCCGGCCCGACCCGGAGTGGGCAGCCCCGGCTCCCACTGCAGTACCACAGGCCCTGGAAGCGTGGGTGGGCTGGTAACAGACCCGCCCTGGGTGGGGGTCGGGCACTGCGGGGTGTTTAAGCCTGTCAATAAAAAAAGTGACCCGTGCCCTGTCTCTGCAGCTACTCAAGGGAAATAAAGCCGTTTGCTTATAAAGAATTTCCATAAACATTTCTGAGGATGTGTATTAGGGGTAATCTTGGGATGTGCATTAAACTAAACAGGGTAGTATAAACACAGGAACAGGCTGAGAGGGAGAATAAATGGCCCGGCTAGCTCTGGCCCGGTGGCCCTAGGCAACTTGTGTAGCCTGCAGACACCCAGGGCCTCCAGTTCTTTATGTAAAGAAGGTGGAGAGATGCAGGGGAAGCCCAGGGGCAGCCCAGCTCAGGCAGATTTGCAAGTCTCTGGAATGAAGCCTACCCTTTTCTTTCTCCTAACCTCCAGGCTTCGGATTCCTGGAGTCATCAATGTGAAATACACAGAGGTGCTAAAAAGTACAAGAGGTGGCCTCCTTTGTGCCAGGAGGATCTCCTTTCACCCTCCAGGACACAGCTGCTGGGAAGGGAGCCCATTGTCTCCGTGGCACCGATGAGGAGACTGGCTCTGAGCAGAGAGGCTCGGGCCCCAGAGCCTGAGCATTGAAGGGGCTCTCTGTGGAAGGAAGGAAGGTGCTCCCTGATATCAGCATCTGCCTTTTGTCACCGAGCCTCAGGACCACCATGGAGTCGATCATATGCCCCCACTCGTGCTTTCCTGTTGGTTTGGGCAAGAAGACTCCTTTCTAAAATTAACTATTTATTTTTGTCCTCAATACATGAATGTGTTGTTGAATTTAAAAGGTTCCAAGGGTTGTAACAGGGAGAGAGCATCCCCCTCTCTGCCCTAGCCCCCAACTGCCCCTCCCCCAGGTCCTGCTGGGATCAGTTTCCCTGTGACTCCTTTGAGAGTGGTGGTCTATCCACAGGCAAGGGGCATGGACATGCTACACACACACATACCTTTCTTTTTAAAAAAATATTTTTATGATTTCAGAGAGAGGAAGGGAGAGGGAGAGAGAGAGAGAAACATCAAGGATGAAAGAGAATCATCGATCGGCTGCCTCCTGCATGCCTCCCCCTGGGGATGGAGCCCATAACTCTGACAGGGAATCAAACCCTGACCTTCTGGTTCATAGGTCAATGCTCAACCACTGAGCCACACTGGCCCGGCTACCTTTCTGGTTATGGATAGTCTTGCTTCTTGCTTTTTTATTTAACAATGTATTTTGCAGTCTATTCCACAGCTCCACCTATAAACACCATTCTTTTTTTAAAAAAGTATATTTTTTTATTGATTTCAGAGAGGAAAAGAGAGAGATAGAAACATCAATGATGGAGAATCATTGATTGGCTGCCTTCTACTGGGAATTGAGCATGTGCCCTTGATTAGAATCGAACCCAGGACCCTTCAGTCTGCAGGCTGACGCTATCTATCCACTGAGCCAAACCAGCTAGGGCCAAACACCATCTTTTTTTTTTTTTAATTTATTAATTGATTTCAGAGAGGAAGGGAGGAGAAAGAGATAGAAACATCAATGATGAGAATCACTGATCAGCTGCCTCCCACACCCCCCTGACTGGGGATCAAACCCAAAACCTGGGCATGTGCCCTTGACTAGAATCTAACCCAGGACCCTTTAGTCCGCAGGCCGATGTTCTACCCACTGAGCCAAACCTGCCAAGGCCAAACACCTTTTTAAAAATACACCATTCTTTTTAATGGCTGCACAGTATTTCATCATATGGATGGACCAAGATTAATGTGGTCAGAATCTACTTAAGTATTTAGGCTGTTTCTGGTTTTTGTGATTATAAACAATGCTCTGGGTGGGTGGGTAGGGGAGTATTGTATAATTTTGTACATATGTATTTGTGCACATAATTGTAGACATGTGTATGTATATCTATAGGATCAATACACAGGAATAGAATATTGGGGCCTTTAAAGATTATTTTATATTTTTCCCCTTCATCTTCATCTGCAATCTGAATTCCTTCTCTGTCATATACAGCTACCATTGTGTATTTAAAATGAATCCTTCCAATCTACTTTCTATATATTTACCTTTATTTGTGTTATGCAGCTTTAAATATACATATATACTAGTATGTATGTATATATATACAGTATTGTTTTGTGCATATTTAACTTATACAAATAATGTTTAAAAATATGACAGATATTTCTTTATGCTTTTCATCAATCTCTTCTTATGTTAACTATCTTACATATAACCATACTGTCATTATTTTTTTTAATTTATTGAATTTATTGGGATGACATCCTATATAATAAAAGCCTAATATGCAAATTGACTGAAGGGCGGAATGACCAGCAGAACAACCAGTCACTATGATGTGCAATGACCACCAGGGGGCAGATACTCAAAGCAGGAGCTGTCCCTAGCCCGCAGGCCCCAGGCCAGTCAAGGCGAGTGCCAGCGGGGGGCCCCCCTGATCACCCTGCCGGTCACCCCACAGATCAGCCCTGATCGCTGGCCAGGCCTAGGGACCCTACCCATGCACTCATTTCATGCCACCGGGCCTCTAATTGGTTAATAAAATTATATAGGTTTTAAGTGTACAATTTTATGACACATCATCTGTATATTGTATTGTGTGCTCACCACCCAAAGTCATGCCTCCTTCTGACACCATTTATCCCCTCTCTATCCGCTTCTATCTGTCCCACCCCTTTTCCCTCTGGCAATCACCATACTGATTGCTTATTTTTTTCATTAGATTAAAGAATTCTATGTGTTGTCAAGCTGGCTAAACTAGAAAAATATTTCTTTCTGTTCCAGGGTCCAGTGCAGGACCCCATACTCACCTATGACAGTTCTACCATCTTTCCTTGTCTTTCATGACTGTGACACTTAAAGACTACATGTCTGTTATTTTGTAAAATGCCCCATAATTTGAGATCATCTGATATTTTCTCATGATGGGAAAGAGGTTATGCATTTTTGGCAAGAATACTACAGGGGTGGCATGTGCTTCTCCATGTGTCTTACCAAGGGCTTCATATGGTTGATGTGGCATCTTACTAGTGACGTTAACCTTTCTTAGAAATAATTTTTATTTATTGATTTTTAGAGAGAAAGAGGAAGGAAAAGAGAGCGAGAGAAACACTTACTTATAGATTCGTTGGTTGATTCTTGTATGTGCCCACAACCTTGGCATATCGGGATGATGCTCTAACCCACTAAGCTCCCAGGTAGGGCCACTTTGAATTATTTTTAAAAATCTTCTGTGGAGATGTAAATTTAAAAGTTTTTAAAAAATGCAATGCAAAAAAAATGTTAAATAAACAATAGGACATGGAGAAAAGCTTCAGAAATGCAGAGGCAACATGTCCCTGTTTTAAAACAGTAAAACCTTGCTTTAGATATAAAGGTCAGTTGTAGAACTAAATTGGCTGCTAAGCAGGTCAGAGCAGGACTAAAACATTGAGGAAGTTGGCTCTTGTATTGCCTTTTCTACATGGAAATTACCATCACCAACATCAGTCAATCAGCTGTTTTCTTTCTTCCTCTCTTCTCTTACTTGCTTGCATAACCTATTTCACAGTCTTGGGGCATTAAAAACAAATAGCTCCTTCAAATGTCTGGCAAGAACTATAGAGGGCAGAGACACAGGGCTCCAGAAAGGCTAAATGGCAATATTATCACCAACGTTTTGGTGATTGTAACGTCTGTTTCCTGGGAGGCAAGGGTCAGAGAAACTGTCACCAAGTTAGCCTGAGGCTGCTCAAACCAGAAGTCGAAACATCTGGGAGAAAGTTTAACTCAAAGATCTGGTTGTTTCCACATATCTGGACTCATTCATCTGAAAACTATTTATTGAGCACCTGCCGTATGTCAGGCCACGGTGGGGACCAGAGCGAGGCAGGAAGGGTGCCTGGGGCACAAAATGTAGGCACCTCCTTTATCCATCCTCATCCCCACACCATGCCAGGCACTGAGGAGGGTATAGGAGTAAACAAATCTCAATCTCTCTCTCTCTCTCTCTCTCTCTCTCTCTATATATATATATATATATATATATATATGGATAAATGATCAAGTCTTCACTCACATTTTAGGGCTGCATATTTGGTGCTCAACTGGTTCTGTTAGAAACAGAAGTTTTTGCCCTCCCTTCACCTCGGCGTTACTAAATGACCTCCCCAAGTCTTGCTTTGGTTTATTTCTCACTCTGCATCCCCAGGTTGTTCTTTGGGGCTCAGGACTGGCTTGGACAATGGAACATCCCCCTCCCTGAGCGCTTAATGACGTATGGTGCTGCTACAGACGCATCGACCACTCCCACCTACAGAATACCGCCTGGTTACCGCTGCCTGCACACGGAGGTCACAGCTGGTCTGTAACTTGGGAGCGGTCACCCACAGAGAAGACCGGCTCAGACTAGATTCAGACCTGGGGTGGATCTGAATGACACGAGTGGGTGCTCTTCAACACTCCATCTGGTCAACTCTTCCTTCCTTGCGAGTGCGCTGGGCTCAGGATGTTGCCTTGAAATGCAGGCAGGGCTGCTCCTTCTCCCTGTCAAGTACCAGCCTTGGCAAGATGCAGTCACCTTAGGTGACCCCCAGGGTGACTTCATTACCTGCCATCCTACCTTCTGGCCCAGCTGCAAAGAAAGGTTCTAGCTGAGCTTTCTGGCCCCTCCACCATCCAACCCAATCTACCCCAATCTGTCCCCTTGTCTTTCAGCATCGTCCTCAAACCATTTTAGCCACCCTGTCAACAACAATATCAGTAGCCGGCGTGCTGTGAGTCCTCTCTTCCCTTCCTTCAAACAACCGAATTATTACTTGCCTGCCTGTTACATGCCAAGCCTATTGCTAGCACTGGGATGCAGCAATGAACAAGAGCAGACCTGGTACCCGTCCTCAGGGAACCTAAGGTCTAGTGGAGGGGGACGAACATCAATCACAGAGTGATCCCAGATGGGTAGACAGCCACCGTCCCACTCCGGGGTAACTGGTATGAAGAGGAGGTTCAGGGTGCTGGTGAGAGAGTTGGTTAGTCCGAGAGGGCTCCTCTGAGGAAGGGACCTTTGAGCTGAAACCTGTAGGATGAGATAACGGGTCAAATGGGCAGGAAGAGCATTCCAGGCAGAGGGAACAGCATGTGCTTATAGGGAGCTGGATGAGTAAAAGGAACTGAAGTCCTTGATGCTGAGCAAGGAGGTGGGACCAGCTATGAGGCTGCAGAGAAAGAGGAGGCCAACTTGGGAAAGGCCTTACATCCCGCCTACGAGGGTTGATGGGGAGCAAAGGAGGGGCAAATGGGGGAGTTCCTGATAGGGTCTGGAGATTTGGGGGTGGGGAGCACGAGGGAGGAGCAGGGGAGGGAGGGGTCCCTGTTGTCCAGCACAACTGACTAGAGCAACGGCTGATCCTGAATTCCCACGGGCCACATGCAAATCGCACGGGTGAGAAATGACCGGGAAGTCTGTACATGAAAGAAAGGGCTTTTTGGTTCTATCTGTTTTTCTCTCTGCTGATTGAACGCCCCGTGGAAAACGTTTTGGCCAGTGAAGTGAATTATGTGAAGAAACTAGAATCTCCTCTCTTCTTCTCCTGTCTCCATGTCTGTCCCATTCTCAAACGGCACCGTCGCTGAGCGCCAGAGGGTAATGAATGAGCGGAACAGAAACAATTCTCATGTCACTTGAGACTTAATTTCATCAAGTAGAACTGCTTCTAATACCACCACAGGTCCTTCTCATTCAGTCAACCTGGCAATGTCTCAGAGGCTCCCCAGGCTGAAATCAGCTGAAGCGATTGTTTCCTGCATAAAGGGTTATAGTGCCAACAGGTGCACACCACATACTCGGCCTTATGCCTGTCACCTCCCAGATGACTGGCCTGGAAAACAGTGAGCTGCAAAACAATAAGTAGGTATGATCTCATTTATGTAAAAAACAAAACCAAACAAAAATACACCCTCACTCAGCCGTATTGATATCAACTAGGAGCTTGTTAGAAACAGGATCTCAGGTCCACCCCAGACACACTGAACCAGGACCTGCATTTAACAAAGTCCGCAGGGGCCGCCCTGGCACAGGAAAGTCTGACAAACACTACTGTACACGTTTACATTTACACACACACACACACACACACACACACACCTCTGAGTGTATTCTATCTACATACCTATGTATCTATCTACACCTACACAGAAACAGGTTAAAAAAAAATAGAAGAAAGAAATAGGTACAGTTGGCCCTTCTTATCCTTAGATAGATTCGTGGATTCAACCAACCACAGATAGAAATTACTCTAAACAAATCACCTTGTTGCCCTGCCCAGAGTAGCTCAGTTGGTTGAAGCATCGTCCCATAGTCCTGGGGGTGGTTCCCAGTCAAAGGCACATACCAAGGTTGCAGGTCTGACCCCCAGACCCCCTGTCTCTCTGTCTCTCTCTCTTTCTCCCCCTTCCTCTCTCTTTAAAAAAATTTTTTTAAGGCATTAACAAGATCACTTTCTTGCTGCCGTGTACTATGTAGTAAGGCCTACGACAGTTGTGTCTGTACTGAACATGTACAGACTTTCTTTGGTAGTCATTATTCCCTAAACATTACGGTATAAAAACTACTTACATAGCATTACATTGTATTATGTATTACAAGTAATCTAGAGATGATTTAAAGTATACAGTAGAATGTGTATACGTTATATGCAAATACTATGCCACTTTAATTAGGGGACTTGAGCATATATGGATTTCAGTATCCGTAAGCAGTCCTGGAACCAGCCCCCCGCCCCCCCCCCCCAGATAGCAAGGGACAGCTATATATGAATAAACACATAAATGCTCAGAAAGGTCTGGAATCGTACGCGTTAACTGCTCACTGTTACTTTTGAGGAGAACGTGGTGTTGAGGTCTTGGGGGTAGGGCATTCAGGGGGGACTTTCACACGTTACCCTCTATCTTTCTGGATTATTTATTTATTGGTTTAATCAACAGGGGGAACCTGTTAATGTATTACTTGGGTATCTTAAATTTAAATATGGAGGCTGTGAAACCGAAGGCATGAAAAGCCAGCCTTGTAAATAACCCGGGCACCTCGGGTCCTTCCTCTCCACAAATGGGCTAGTAAACCCTTTGATCTACCAATTGCACTCGGAGGGATGCGCCCTTCAGAATTACTCACACATGTGTGAAATGATGTCCAACTAAGATTAGTCAAGGGAGCGCTGTTTGTAATAGCAGAAGATCAAAGAGAGCCCACAGGCCCATCAGTTGGGACCGGTTAAATAGATTAAGGTACATTTACAGTGGAACACTATGTAGCCATAGAAAAGATTGATGAGCTCTGTAGTATTGAGATGGAACAATGGTCCAAATCAAGGGGCCCTGCAAGGAAGGCGAGCCGAACAGCCTATCAGGCATCTTCACATTGTGTAGCGAGGGAGGGAGTCGGAGGATGTGTTTATATTGGCTTCTGGCTCACAGCACATCTCCGAATGTTAGGAGCTGGTGGTCACAAGGAGCAGGGAAACGGGCTGCCGGACAGTCCTTAAGGGACTTCTCATTGTTTGTTAGACTTTGTGATTGCAAACTACTTGGCAGCATTACCTATTCAAAACATTGCCGAACCAAGAACAAAACAAAACAAACAGCAGCCTCTAGGGTTCTCTTTATTCCTCTGAGAATCCTCACTCCTGAGAACTACATCTGGGGAAGTCATTGTAGCCTAATAACCAGGGGCCGGCCTGGTTCCCATGAAAAGAAGGCTGCTTTTCATGGAAGGACAGGGGCATTCTCCATCCTAAGGGGACACGCACCCCCCCCCCCCCATTGCTGCCTTTATTGCTGTTTCGTCCTTTGCTGTCTCATTTTATGTGGCGCAGCCTTTTCCCCCTAAAGGTCCCACCAGTTTCCTTTATAGAGAGTATGCAAAATAAACAATTTCTGTGATTTGGGCCCTGGCCAGGTAGCTCAGTGGGTTAAAGCATCCTCCTGATACTCCAAGGTTTTGGGTTTGATCCCTGAGCGGGGCACATACAAGAATCAACCAGTGAATGCATCCATAAGTGGAACCACAAAGCAATGCTTCTCTCTCCCTTCCTCTCTCTCTAAAATCAACACATTTTACAATTTTTCTGTAATTTTGCTTTTAAACCATCTACTGTCACATTTAAAACATTTTTTATTTTAAGATGGGAAATAATGAATAGGAAATAGGTGGTTTCATCCTCTCTCCCTCCCTCCCCCAACTACTGAAAAAAAGGGAACAGGAAGAGCAGATAAGGAAAAGAGGTCAAAATCAGAACATCTCATGTGTCTCCAGAGCTGTCCGCCACAGTCCCAACACCTGAGAAATAGAATGTTTGAAAAGGTGCCGCGTACTTGTTGTAAAAACCTAAATTGTTTACATAGTCTAGAAGCCAGAAATACCTTGTTTCCTAGCTATTTTCTTATCTCCCTCATGCTTTCCTGAGATCTGAATTATGCTTGAGAAGAAGAAGAAAGGAAAACAAGATGGAAAATCATACTTGCTTCCGCAAATATAACCAACTGAGGAAGCCTTCCCAGAAGGGGCATCATTCACCGAGTCCCAGTGTACAGAGGGAATCGCCAAACAAAGGCCTTTTGTGAAGGGATCAGTCCTGAGCCACCATAACTTAGCATACAATGGGCCAGCTTAATAAAGGGCCCTGATGGCCATCCAGGAGCACCAAGGAGGGGGGAGAAGGGTGGAGAAGGGGGCAAGGGAGGAAGAGAGGGAGAGGGAGGGGGAGAGAGAAGAAAGAAACATCTGGAATGTTCCAAACTATCTTCTCAGTTAGCATTCATGAATGCACGGAAGGCTTATCAGCCTGAGTCCCACCCATTTTTCAAAATAAGAAGCTTCTGTTATTTTCTTGAGTATCTATTATTGGTCAAGAGTCCAATGAATGTTTCAATGAATGTTTCAGTGAATGTCTCATCGTTATGTTAAATGAGCAGGTATAATAAACAGCCCTTTAAATTTTGCTATATACTAGTATGTTACTATACATATTATATATGATACTACATATATTAACTATATTATATATATTAACTATATTAATATAAATATATTACTATATAAAATATATTTTACTATATAATATTATATAATATATTATATGTAAACATATTTTATATATAATTTATACATGCAATTTTTGAAACGTTCAAAATTAAATGTGCAATTACTGATTTGTTAAGAATAGAATATTTTGCTCTTGGGATTGAAAAAGTCCTAAAAAACAAAATTCAGTCCAGTGGCAGGTGACAGCATGATACGTTTTGTAGCCATTTATGAATTCCCTATTTTTCTTTGGATCGAGGAGAGCTCATAGGCCCTTGAGTCTAGAGCCCCAGAAGCCTGTAAAAATATCCTTGGAGGTTTAGGCAAAGCCACCCTCAGCGTCCTTTGACCCCGCCTGCTGTCCCATTCCATTTGCTAGTTATCGTTTCTGATGTCCCTTGTAGCCTGAGGAGGTGAGGGTGAGGCTCGGAGGGGTGTGGGCTTGTGTCCAGGCGTGGCAATTAATCTTCAAATATTTCTTAATCTTCCACTCTATGCAAACACACTGTAGGCAAATCCTCTATGTGATGAAAAGAAATTTTATCACAAAAATCCCTTTAGGACATTGCAAATGAATATGGTAGATTAGGTTCACAAGCTGTACTCTTAGAAGAGAAGATTCTTGACCCCTAGGCATTATAAGAAAAATGCAAATATAAATCACTATGAGATATCCTTTTTTTTTTTTATTTATCCGATTAGCAGATATCAAAGTTTGATAACACTGTCTTTGCAAGGTGTGGGGCAGCAGAACCTCGAATACCTGGCCTGGCCTCCTGGGTGGGAGTGAAAATTGGTTCAACCCCCTTGGGGGGCATTTGGCAACATTTACTAAAGTAAAAGATGTACATGTCCTTTGGCCTAACTATTATTCTGCTGGAAATTCACAGAAAGTACGGACTGAACACGGGACAAATGATGTATGTTCAAGGAAATACATTGCGGCCTCCTATGTAAAAGCTAAATAATGGAAACAACCAAAATGCCCATTAGGGGAAGCCGTCAAAATAAGTGATGGCCATCCAGAATACGGCATTGTACTGCTGCAGCTGGAGGCAGCTGTGTTTATACTGACAGGGAATATTGTGCGTGTGGTAGAGTGAAATGAAGAAGCAAGCTGCCAAACTGTGATCTGGATGCTACCCATTCAGCCGAGTGGAAAAAAAATACTAGGCTGAACGGTGTGAAAGTACCAATCAATATTAGTCCATTTTTGACATGTAGACATAACAATTTTATATAATTCATATATATATATATATATATATATACACACACAGCACGACCATACCCCGTACGGCACGACACATTTACTTAAACTTTTTTGGGGGTAGGAGGTACAAATTACTTTTATTTGAAGGAATGGTACAAATGAAAGGACACGAGTGGATGATTTGGTACAAGTTATCTAAAATAATAAAAGCATAATATGCTAATTAGATCAGACAGCTGAATGACCTTCCAGACGAAGCTGGGGCTACAAGGGCTGAGCCGCTTGTATGATTTTCTTGCATCGGGCCTCTAGTCCTATATAATAAAAGCCTAAAATGCAAATCAAATGGTGGAATGACCAGTTGCTATGATGTGCATTGACCACCAGGGGGCAGATGCTCAACGCAGGAGGTGCCCCCAGCCCGCAGGCCCCAGGCCAGCCAAGGTGGGTGCCAGTGGGGGTCCCCTGATCGCCCCACTGGTCACACCACAGATTGACCCTGATCGCCTGTCAGACCTAGGGAACCTACCCATGCACAAATTTTGTGCACCAGGCCTCTAGTAGAAAAGATAAAGGTAACTGCAACATGCACGAACTGCTCTGGTGACCAGGATGTCACCCCCGTGGATACGGGAAGCCAGCCCGAGGCTTAGCTCTCCTCGCTGTCTCCCAGGATATGCTTGCCATGCCGGTTTCAGGTGCCCCCAACCTGTGCCTATTAGTTTCATGATTACCTGATTCTCTGATGGATTTCACCTGCTCATTCAGGTAGTTCGTCTCAGTGAAGTCACACAAATGAGCGTCATTTTTGTCAGTGGCCAGTGTGTGCAATTCTAGTAAGGACTGATTCACACTCTTTTCCAAGTGTAATGCACACTCCACAGCACTCAGCCCATTTTCCCAGCTCTCGGGTCTGGTTTCTTGACATCCTGAAGGAAGATTCAGCCACCTCGGTGGTCCTGCAGCTTCCTCAGTTTCTCAGCATGTTCCCTCTCCTCGTGAGATTGGTGAAGAAAATACTTGGCAAAGTTCTTCAAAGCCACATCGTCACTGTCAAAGTACTAAGACATGGACGGGTAGACGTAGGAAGCGTAGAGCTCTAGGTTGGTCTGGCGGTTGATGGAGGCCTCCAGTCCTGGTAGCAGTTCCCACACACCTGGGAGGTGGACATGGTCACTGTGGTCATCACCGTCATCTCGATGGGTGGCGGAGGAGAGGCGTGGCTTCAGAGGAGGGGCGGCTGTGGGCGCTAGAGCCATGGCAGGGGCCTGGAGGTGAAGAGGCTGGATCTCAACTACTGGCTGGGATGGGGGTTGAGTGGCCAGTTCCGTCCAAACACTGTAGAAGCAGGAATCCCCCGGAACTCTTGGTGAGGACTCTAAACTTTTAACTTTGAGAGACCTGTAGATTCATATGCAGTGTTTTCAGTGGCTAGATTGTCGGCCTGTGCATCGAAGTGTCTCTGGTTCAATTCCAGGTCAAGGGCACATGCCTGGGTTGTAGGTTCAACTGATTCCAGCCCACCCCACACCCCCTCCCTACACTCCATGAAGGCAACCAATCGATCAATCAATGTCTATCTCACATTGATGTTCCTCTCTCTCTCTCTCTCTCTCTCTCTCTCTCCCCTCCCTTCCTCCCTCCCACTCTCTGTAGAAATGAATTTACAAAAATATCCTTGGGTGAGGATTAACAAACAAACAAACAAAAAAAGAAAGAATACAGAGAGTCTATGTAATCCTTACCTAGTTCCCATAATGGGAGCATGTCACAAGGTTTAGTACAATGTCAAAGCCAGGATGCCGACACTGATACAACCAAGACACAGGCCATTTCCATCACCATCAGGGTCCCTCCTGTTGCCCGTTCATAGTCAAACCCCTTTCCCACCCTTCACTCTGTCCCTGACCCCTGGCAACCAGCCCACTATTCTCTATCTCCAGAGTTTGGTCATTTCAAGACTGTTACATCAGTGGAATCACATGGTATGTAATCTTTTGGGACTGGCTCTTTTTCACGTATATCAGCTCTGGTCCATCCAGGTTGCTGAGTGTATCAACAGCTTGTTCCTTTTGATTGCTGAGTCCTACCCTGAATGTGCATGTACCCAGTTTTACCAGCCACCTATTGAAGAGCATCCGTGTGGTTTCCAGTTTGAGCCTATAGTGAATAGAGCTGCTGTCAAGTTTCATGCATTTTAAAAAATGTATTGATTTTTAGAAAGAGAGAGGAAAAGAGAGAAACGTTTTTTTTAAAAATATATTTTTATTGATTTCAGAAAGGAAGGGAGAGGGAGAGAGAAAGAGAAATATCAATGATGAGAGAGAATCATTGATCGGCTGCCTCCTGCACACCCCCTACTAGGGATCGAGTCCAAAACCCAGGCATATGCCCTTGACTGGAATAGAACCCAGGACCCTTCAGTCAGTAGGCTGATGCTCTATCCACTGAGCCAACCAGCTAGGGCAACATTGGTTTGTTGTTCCACTTATTTATGTATTCATTTGGCTGACTATTTTTTTTATAG